>NW_017296957.1:1329958-1355167 GCF_001594075.2 Trachymyrmex cornetzi
GTAACTTCGTTACAAGTAACGAGTTACTTCCATTCCCTGTTTATATGCCTATTTATATACTTTAAATTTAATACATTATGAAATAATATTTAAAGGAAATCTATACGAACAAATTCAAACAAATATAGATAACTGTCGAAAGATCTAAACAGATACTTTCGACCTTTCGACAGTTTAATATTAATAAAATAGATTGTTGATATCTTTTTCAAATTTTCTTGTAACTATTTGAATTTTTATATAATTTATATTAAAATTTATATTATTTTGCATTATAAAATAATATATTTAAACGGGAAGAGAAAAGATCTGTGAAGAAATTTGATTTAAAATTAATAGCCATTACGTGGAGAGATCTAAATCGATACCTGTATTTTAACATTCGCTATCCACGGTCCGGTTGGAAAAACCGATCCCACAGCCCTCTTCTTGCAATACTTTTACACAACAGCGTTCAGAACAAACCTCATTTCTTTACATGATTAAACAGCAAATTAACATATATACTTATATGACGCCGGGCTTTCGAAATAGACGGTGTATCAGACATATATATGCAGGGTTGCCACTGACCTGGAAAACTGGGAAAACCGGGAAAAGTCAGGGGAAAACGTAAAAAAGTCTGGAATTTTGAAATTTGTTCACAATTTCCCTAAACTGCTCCTATTCTAAATAATTGTTATAATTTGTTAATATTGTATCTGACGTTTATAATAAAATACGTTCAAAAGTTGCAAACGATTTTAATAAAATAATTTTAATAAATAAATAAACAAATAAATAAATAAATAATTTTAATAAATTTTAATTTTAATTTTAAAAAAGAATGCATGCATTCTTTTTCCTAATACTAATTTATTTTTTGTTGGCTTGAATTTGCACCCAAAATTTTAGTATGCTAGCCTTTTTGCGTTGTTTTTAATAATATAGGCTATAGCTTTCCTTACAACTCTTGACTTTAAATATGTTAAAATTTACATACTTTATATTGGAAAGTTTTTTATTTTTATCTGGAAAAAACCTGGAAAAGTCAGGGAATTTTAAAATTTATTTTCTATGACAAAACCCTGTATATGTGACACGTAGTAGCGAATGTGTTAAGCAACTTATGCATACGAAATTAATTTTACATGTCAAGGAAGATAGATCGTTGATATCTCATTTCCCAAATTTCCTTCGCAACGCCGACCGGAGTTACGCACCGTTGCGAAGATCGCCGGTGCATCGACTAGCAACGGAGGATGCTGTGCCGCAATATCTCCGCCGTTGGAAGCACCGAGGCGCGACTCGAGCGAGATAAATCTGCAGCGATCCGTAGTTACGGTGAGAGAAGAGGGCTTTCGTGTCGCTCGACGTACGCGTGCCGATCGCGGTAATTTTACGCTTCACGTCACCGAACTTCGCCCCCGGGATCGCCTTCCCGCCCTACGATATCCCTTCTCGCAGAAGACGATCCGTTACCAGCATTCGACGAACCTGTCGAGAGCGGTCATCTGCCCGCACGTTGTCTCATCGGCCTTTTCCATCCGTTGCCACTCTTGCATCGATCTCGCGCTCCGTTCCGTGCGCGGCGTCGATAACCGTTCCTCTCGAGAACCGTTATCGGCTCGACCTAACCATCACCTATTGCGATCATTCGACATCATTGGTATTTGTGAAAACAAAGTTCCAAGACGTAATGTATTTCGGTGGTTCGTGACGGAATGGTGGACGATGCGCGACGGCTAAATGGCTTTTGAGAAAAGAATCTCTTCAGTCTTGAATAATTCTCTATTTGATAGTCAATTAGTCACTGGACTGTCACTCAGGCGGCTGAACATGGTCCATGGGAAAGTTAACACATTCTTGGTTTTCATATTGGCTTTCATCTTTTCAGCTTGCTCTGCTTTATTATTCATTCTTTTATTTATCTTTTTTTTTTTAATGAATTCAGTGGATATTTTTTATGGAATATATCATTCTATGGAAAATATTTATAGTCCGTTCTTATTTTAAGATCGTCTTTATTGTCTTAAAATTGTAATATGGTTCACTGATTGCCGATTGGTTTATAACGTTTTAAGACTACATTTAAGACGGTATATTAAAGATAAGATCCGATTGCGAATATCCCAGCCTATATATGTTATTTTATTTGTATATATATGTTATTTCATTATTTTATATTAATAAATATATTAATATGAAATAATAAATTAATAATTAGTATTTTATCTGACAGATATTAGCAAATACTAACGAAAAAAAAGATTGAAATTCATTGATAGCTAAAAGTAGAAAGAAAGAAATGTTGCAGTTGCAGAACCTATATACATTTTCGTTTTGAAGTATGTGGTATTATTAATTAAATAAAAAGCAGCGATTATATATATATATATACTTTCTATTACGTGTGTATTTATTTAAGTTATAATTGATAATTTACAAATTAAAATAATATTTTAAAAATTAAAATAATGTCTAAGATAATTGTTTATTAAAAAATCATAAAATATATTGTTAAAATAGTGACTATTAATTTTGTGAGTTAAAAATATTGCGATTTCACATTCGTTCTACTATCACGATTATCTCGATTGTATATAGATATTTAAAAACATTAGTTATAGGTATGTATTTTCTATATTGACTATAATAAAAAACAAACTGTAAAAAGAGGACTGCTAAATCATAATTAAAGTTCGTAAAATTTCTTCCTTCAAAATATATTTTTTGATTTAGCAAATTCAACTTTATATCACACAGTTTAGAGTCACAAGGATTCGAAATTGTTTAAAAAAAAAGAATAAATTTTATATTGTAGCTGATTTATTCATTAATTTGTTTTCGTAACATTTATACTTTTTAAGTATCACTTATACTTTTTTACTCTCAAATTATTTAATGCGAGATGTTCTTCGGATAAATGTTAAGGCTAGATTTACACGCAAGCAAACGCTCAATGCAATCTATTATATGTTAATAAATAAATTTATTATAAAGAATGTTATACAAAGGAATGATTTATATCACACAGTTTAGAGTCACAACAAATTTAAATTCATGTTTAATGTTTTTAGTAACTACATTACGGCAATTCTTCACCACACATTTATTTGTATCTCTATATGCATTCAACACTGTGAATACACGGCACGATATTGTTTAAATAAAAATCATTGTACGCCGCGACGCTGCATGACGATGAGTGTTAGTCAGTACGATTTAACAGTACTCGGAGTATGCGCTCACGTTGTCCTTCGAGAGGTGTGTTAACCTACATTAACGGCATGCCGCATGTCGCGCGTTCTCTTCCGGAAGATGACTTGTGCGGAGACTTCGGTCGGACTTTTGTAATCCGTGAATCTTGCTCGTGGAAAGTGGCGAAGGACAAAATCATTTCCCTCGATCTCTCCTGTAATTACCATAAGTTCTGCATGCGCAATACTGCTTTAGCAATATCAATTTTTGCTATTTTTATAGATGCATGAATAAATAATGACTGGTTGTGAATTGTTGTAAATTTTAAATTTTTCTCTGAAAACATTTTGTTTTAAAAATTATTTTTAAATTAAATGTTGTTAATTAATGTTAATAAATGTAAACATTTTTTTCCATTAAAATGCAAATTATATTATTCTCAAATTATTATATAAATAAAGATAAGAGAGTAATGAGGAGGATGGAAACAAAATAGTAATACATCTTTTAACCATGGAGTATGTTGTGTTTTAAAAATTATTTTTAAATTAAAGTTGTTAACTAATGTTAATAAATATAAACATTTTTTTCCGTTAAAATGCAAATTATATTATTCTCAAATTATTATATAAATAAAGATAAGAGAGTAATGAGGAGGATGGAAACAAAATAGTAATACATCTTTTAACCATGGAGTATGTTGTGTTTTAAAAATTATTTTTAAATTAAAGTTGTTAACTAATGTTAATAAATATAAACATTTTTTTCCGTTAAAATGCAAATTATATTATTCTCAAATTATTATATAAGTAAAGGTAAGAGAGTAATGAGGAGGATCGAGAGAACAAAATAGTAATACATCTTTTAATCATGGACTATGATTTTCTATTTTAACTTCAACATATATGATAAACGATGTTTCTTTCGCGATATTTTACGCTGTGGCACTTTATTGCATATATTCTGGCATCATCAGATGAAAGGTTGACACGTTTTTATCCCTCTATAATTTGCGATGATTACTCGGCTAGAGAATATAATTAGTATGTACATCACAAGGCTAAAAAACGATCGTACGACATGGGTAACCAAAGGAATATCAGCAATAAAAATTCATGTCCGTGTGAATTTTTATATTCACGACGGAAGAAAATCTCTATCGTTATGTAAATAATGACGCGCGATTTTTTTACAGTTCTAGGACATCTGACTTCACATCTCTCTCGTTGTTATTATCAAGATAAATTATGTTATGATGATCTCTAACATCATATAGTAAATTTGATCAAACTATTTGCATGCTTCTCGCTTTCTATCTTTAAGAATCGGCACAGCTCTGCCTATTATCGCTTCCAGATTTGTATTGATGCGTCAAAAATTCAATCACCATTCAAGAATCTGAGAGAAAAACATCTCGTTACATAAACTCGTAAGATTTCGTATGACGTTGATTTGTTCAGCGTTTCGGCTAGACCCGCGTGCCGCTGATTGCTGTACGGTAACGACATAATTGTTCGTTATGCGCGATTTCCTCGACTATTACTTTTCACCGCAGCGATTTATCGGCGATGTACAACGAGCTGTGCACACCGTGCGAATACACGTGCCTCGACTCGCGGCTTACATGGCCAAGGAAATGCGCGGTCTTTCGATTTTATGGTGGATTACATCACCATCATCACCGTCCTGTCGCTGATTACTTGTGACGCACGATCGCAACGTCATTACCAAACACGTACAGGACGTTCCACTATCATTTCTATCTCTTCTTGATGGCAAACCTTTCGAGGAATTTAGATGTAATTTATTCCTCGAAAGTTAATAATAATTTCCTGGAGCTCTTTCTAATTTCCGAATAAATGTTTTGGCAATTAATCATAAAATTAAATCAACCAAACTCTAATTAGTTTCTCTAATTACTAATGTTACGTAATTTCATTAGAATGACGCTGTAAAACTTATTTTGATGAGAAAAAATTAATTCTGCACTGAGAAAAAATTATTTACGATTATAATTGTATAGTAAGATAATTGTGATTAGGAGTTCTGTTTTCATAGTTATTATACTGTTATAATGTTAGTAATAATTATTTATAATTCTGTATACCAGAAATATATATAATTGACACCGAAAATAATTTAGGTGTCAATTATATATTTTTAATATATAAAACTGTAAATATAATTACTATTACAGTAATAATAATTATAAAACTCTCTCCTAATCTCATAATTATTTTATGATGCAATTATAGTTACAAATATCAAACACTTTTCTTTCAGTAGGTATGGTTTCTTTACAGTACAATATTTATCATTAATATAAGAAAAGCGATACTTCCAGTTTCTAATTTTGTCATCATATATTGTATTTGTCGAACCACTATTTTTACTTAGTTTGAATGTCAGGAATAGCGTGATTCGGATCAGTTTTGCTTTGCAATGCGTAATTATGGGTTACAGCTAGGCTAGTTTATTTTTCGTAGACGAGGGGGACACGACAGATGGAAAGTATCGACAGCGATTTCGAGGCCTTGATGATAGTCCGATATTATTTAGTTCGTTTTGCAATGGCGACTCCCTTCGGCTATTTCTCTTGTTGCCTCGGCGTTAGATCTTAGATGTACCGTATCATTACGAAAGCGAATGGCCGATCATTGTCTTTCGGCGAGTCGCGCACTCCCCGTTATGGAGTCGGCACTGCTTCTCTTTGTTCATTTTTAGTTTTGCAATTCATGAAACGCGATTCGCATTCGTGCAGCTTGAGTAATACGGTCATTTATGTTCACGTGTGGGAAACATATTGCATGTTTAGTAAATATTAGAAGTATAAGAAAGAAAATATTAGAAATGTGAGAGAGTTTACTAAAAAAAATCTAATTACATATCTTCGGCGTTCATCACGGAAAAAACAATTTTGCTGAAATATTTAGAAAGTTGTAGCCAGATACAGATTCGAAAATAATTTTACTGGATCATCAAAATGATTATGTAGAAAACTCAAGCATGATGAGCAATGCTGCAAAAAATTTTGATATTTTAGCAATTAGTTTGAACATTCTACATAATTATTTTGATAGCTCAACAAAATTATTTTTATATCTATAAATTTTTAGATGTTTTGACGAAATTTAGATATTAAGTGTTGTTTCCCTGCATATACTTCAAGTTTACAATTGTCATATAAATTATATTGTTTAATAAATCGATCCCAATTACGATCTCATACGATTAATATCGCGTTCCTTCTGAATTTAATAAGTAGGCTTGTGGTTTCTCCTCCGCGATGTCGCGTAAAAATAGCTCTTTTTACATCGATAGTCTTTTTACACCTGTCTCATTATTACCCGGCGTATGTTTACCCATACATCACGTGCAGCTGGTGGTGCATCGACGAACAAGAATCCCGGGAATGCATTCCACGGTCGTAATGCGTCAGCTCGGTCGGTGGCTTCGTTGCAGACATCTTTATTTGAACTTCGTGCGTACGAATGCAGTTCGTGCAGGGCCGCACTCGTGGGGAAACAACGGGTTTCACGAACTTCAGCGAATTTCACAAATCAGAGCCGTAACGCAAATTAAAATAAACGCTCTGTGGTTAATGCAGATGTGCATGGGATGAAATTTAACAAAAATGAGCAATGCTAGTTAGAGCACGACTCTAACTACGTAGAAATCTGTATTCTCTTGCACTTCTATATTTTTGGTTAATTAAGAATTTGAATATATCAAAGTTAAACGAAGATTACTTTCAGAATTTCGTAGGATAAATTGTATTTACCGTTAAATATGCAGTATTACGAATATTATGAAAGAGTTGATGACAATTCATTGTTTGCTTGAAGATGCTTGAAGTAGCGATCGTGTCTTCTTCGCGAACAGTTATCTGCTCCATTTATTTGATAGTCTCTCGCTCTGTTAATTAAATGCTACCAAGTCACTCATACATTGCGTTCCCTCGTTTGTGGAATTAATTTGTGGAGCTCGTTTGCATCAACTGTTAGTCACAGAACGTTGAGCAATTCATATTCTTATTTACAATTTTCCTTTGTCCAACAACGATACATATAATGAATTCACAATTAAATCCAGATTCACGTGATTCATCCTTTTTCTAACTTATATTTTAATCATTTTGAAGTATAGATTCTATTCACCTTAAGTACCTTTAATGTGATGTACTGGTTTCCATATATGAAGAATATAATTAACTAATACATTATTTATAAATTCCTTATTATTTCACTAATAAGTTTGTCCTTTTCTATACGTCTGACTTTTGGACATATAGTAAACGAGAATGAGAAAAGTTTTCAGATAGAATATTACTTGTGAATTATCAGGCTTATATCATAATATATGCTATTCAACAGAAACTAGGGAATATTTTTAAAATTGCACTATACATTTCTTACGATAAACGTTGAAATTCGGTGAAAAATTATCGTAAACATTTTTTTATCTTTTCAATTCTACAGAATTAAATTAAAAAACGAAGTTCAAACTTCGAACTTCAAAATGCTTTTTAAATTTTTTGCGATAATTTTTCAAATTTCAACGTTAGTTGTAAAAAATGCAGATTTAGTTTCAAAATCCCATAATTCGGTCAAGAAAAGTAGTAAGAAAATTAAGAAAAAGCATTTGGTACATAAAATTGTGTATTTTTTTGCAAAAGTATATAACTATAATAAGATTGTATTTGCATTTTTTATCCGATTTTCAAAAATATATAATTTTTTTTAATTTTTTAACCGCAAATAACGTAATTATTATATTTGTTGATTTTTTAAAATTATTCCTATTTCATATTTTTTTAATAAATTTTACATTTATGTATTTACGTATATTATATATTGTTGTGTTGATATAAAAAAATAACCTAAGTAAATCTAATTCTAATTATAGACTTACATCTATGAAGTAAAATGATAAAAATTAAAAATATGTAATTTATATTATTAATAATATAAAATTATATAAAATATAATAAAATTATTTGTAATATTTAAGAACAAAATAAGTTAAAAAGTACATGCATTGCTGCAACTGAATAAATTTACTGAGTGATGAAATAGTGAACAAAATGTCGCGTCATGAATATTGGCAGTTTAACGGATGTGCATGTAGAAAATAAATGTCAACACAAATGTTACTCGTATATGAGTGCTTAGCCAAGCATAGACTCAGCGAGATATTTTCGTCTGTACTCGATATACGTAACATCGAAGCCCGTAACTCCGGTGAATTAACATTTCCTGGACGCTTTCTAGGTCCGACCGACCAAATATCTCGTCTGGCGCGACGAAAATTGCACAATCGTGATCTCCTGGCGAGAGAAATTACACGGTACTATTGTCAGGTGTAGTAATTTATCGCAGTGATTATGCAAAGAAATTCTGTTTTGCTACCGTCGAACCCGAACTCATCATTTCGTCGTTAAACGTAAACTTTGCTATAAAGATTTCAATTCAATCAGCAGCATACTTATAGATTAGAACCTCTTCATAAAACGCAAGTACAGTTAAACATGGCATAAAATGAGTATATAAAAAGAGTTATTTCATTCTTTGAGATGATATTTCTTATCGACTATAAAGAAATATAAAGGAATATAAAGAAAATAATAATAGTAAGATAAAAGATATGAAGAAACTAATATAAATAGTTCTATGAAGTTGTATATTAAAATATTATAAAGCAATAGTTTTATGTTCTGCTGGTCTCAAAAAGTTCGCCTGACTGTCGCTAGTTTATATTAAACATTTTTCATTTTTTAAAAGCTCATATATACATGTAAGCTGCGCTTTTCTATTATAAGCGACGCGACAGCATTAATTATAAGATGATTATCTCAGCTCGCTTAAAGGAGAATATTTTCATTATTGATTACAGATTCGCCACAACCTGAGGATGCGAGATTGCGCGAGGAACAGAGGGGCGTGGACTGCTGGTGCTGCGGAGACACTGAGGTCTGCGACCATCGCGGGAAATGACCATGACGAGCGTGGCTGTCGCCCCGGGTAGCCTCGGCGCATCTCCAGCTATGCTCACCCCTAAGATGTATCATCTGCAACAGGGCCTGAGCCCATCCGGCTCGCCCACCTCCGGCAAGGTAAATCCCAAAATCCATCCGTCCGAGAATCCGAGATCGCTCGATGTCCGGAATCGCGCGATGCGATGCGCGAGAGAGCGTGTCTGATGCGAGACGCTCTTACACACGGCGGCGTTTTACGTAACGGGACACAGCCGAGGTTGGAATCGTGGAACCTCATCCGCAGTTGGTCATTAGATACAGCCATTGTGGCAAGTTGTAGCGGATTGTTAAGGAGAGCTTTCTTCTCTGGTATCGCATTTCTCCGTGTAGTCTAATTACTACTTACGACGAGTCTGAATGACTCTTCTTACGTCCTCGGACGAAGGAAAGGCCATCGATAGCCTCATTTTTTCAAAGCATTTTGCGTAGGGCAAAAACGCTTTTACATAACGACAGTAAGATATATAATTTGTTAGATCCAGAACATACTTGTAAGTATTTGGAGGGAAAGTCAATATCACAGCGTGTTAGAGTTTTTGTTTGCAAAAAGTAAATCGATCATTTTACAGATGTTTACAACAAGAGAAAGAGCGATGCATGAACCGTACTGGCGTGTCAAAATAGGGAAAGTGCACGAGGATAGGTTAATTACTAGGTATAAGCCGCTTGCATAACGCGAGGATGAATGAACGTAACGTGGTTGCCTATCTCCTGGATCGCGAATTTTTTCGTACCTGCACTCTCCTTTTGCCTTTATCCTTTCCATTTCGTTCCGCATACCGTATTACTCTTGAGCAACATTAACGTTGATAGACGTCAACGTAGATAATAATTCAATTTGACACGTGTCATCCATTGTTATCTTTTCATTATATTATTAAGTGAGCAAAACTTCATTAAACAATTAAGTGAAAATTGTATTGTCTATTGGATTATTGTTCTATTCATAATTCATCGAAAGATACAAGTAATATCGATTTTTATAAGGCTTATAAAACATAGGAAGATTGTAAAGGAAAGGATCTTTTCTTCTGATGTATACATTTTCTTTTACTTATGTAATTGTGGTGGTAGCTAGTGCAAATTTCTCCGACATGTACACGTATATACCTACAATGATGTTTTATTCAACGTATTTGCGAAGCTTGTCGGTGAAGTGGAACCTAAAGGCAGAAATAAACACATCTTAGAGCAGCCCGGATTTGTTGCAATAAGCAATATTATGATGTACATTACGCTCGCTGATCGTAAGTACCCTTCATAACGATGTGACACTTTATTGGATGCTTAATTGCTATCATCGTATACATCGATAAGCAATTTAATGCTTCGATTGCCACGCTATGATTTTTACTATCAATCGAAAATTGAATCGCTTTGAGAAGCATGAATTGACGTTCGCATTTTATGACGATCGGGAATTACACGCGAAGTGCCGCTAACACTTGCCTCGATAGACAGTCCGCTGGACCGTCACTGACGGTTGAAAAACTTACGGCTTGGGTTTGCGGTTTGGATTTCTATATTCCTGTTTACGTTGTAGAAGATATACTTGAATAAAATTTACGGTAAAGTTTGTTTTATTGTGACGTTTATTTTATTTTCAATAAGAAAAATAACAATCATTATACGTTTGGCCGAGAAAAAAATCTTTCTTTAAATTCAGAATGTTTAATAACAAGATTATAACAAAATATCTGGTTTACCAAAAAGTATTAATTATTTGCAAGCACGTATTAAAGTCAGTTTCTATAATTATCTTTGTACTTTTACTTTTTATTTTTATTATGGAAGATGTATATTTTCTATTTTACAATGCCGGTCGGTGATTTTAAAACGATGCATAATTTTAACATATATATATATATATGTATATATATCGTGTCATGAGATTCATATCATGAAAGAGGAAAGTAGAAAACCCGAAGAGGGAAACTTGGCGCGGTATAAAACCAGAAATCCTGAAACAGAAAACGTTCCACGAAGGACGGCTATCAACAATGACGTAAGGGCTCATAAAGCTGAGATTATGTGCTTCAGTTCTGTCGCTTGGACAATGGCTCGCCCGGTTTTATTTTAAAACCAGTCGTCGCCGATTATGATATTGAATACTTCGTATTCACATCGTCTTGACGATACGCTATCTTTCGCGGATCTGCTTCTCTTAGCTCGAATCGAGTGTCAGTCGATTTAATCGGTAATAAAGTGTCGGTTGATGCTAATCGCTAATTGCATTCTCCGCAAATTACATAATTAGTGCAATCTACATATATTATATTTCTTAATGAACAATTTAATGTAGGATTCTTTTTTTACCGAGCGTATTACATTATTACGTAAATATGTTGCAATTGTAACAATAAAAAATACACCTTTTTTTAATAATGTAATTGATATTGATTAACAAATTAATGATTTATGCTTGAAAGTATAATACATAAATTATTATAAAAAAAAAATTCAAGTTTTTAAAATATAACATATATTATATATATGTTATATAACGCGCTGCTATAAATCAATGCGAATAAATATAATAGAGTTCACGCCATTTTTCGTTTATTGTAACTATTTTTTGTCATAATAATTACAACATATATTAAGTTAAATAGTTTATGACAAAAAATAGTTACAATAAACGAAAAATGGCGTGAACTCTATTATATTTATTCGCATTGATTTATAGCAGCGCGTTTGTAAGTAATGCAAGAGGATTTATAAGTATCATTACTTGGCACTTGTAAGTATCATTACTTTCTACCGCATCGACAAGTGTTACGAATGGGGATAAATTTGCGCAATTCCGCAAGTAATCCTGCACGCTTATGTGGCAAAAGGCCGGCCGTTCGCCGCAGAGAGTGATATCTCTCGCGAATTGAACATATGCGAAGGCAAGAGGAACGAACTTTACGATCGTTTGCGTATAAATCACTGCCTTCATTACACATACACGCGCTATAATTACGCACTGCACGCATCATCTAAATGCCTTGTTTACAACGAGATTGTCTAAAAATAAATTTCAGGACTTTAAATAGCCATGAAAACGTGTAGTTGACGATATTGCGCTGATGTAATTTATGTTCAATCTAGATTGCTACTTTAATAAAAATTTTCTTAATATATTACGTGAAGGTTCACACCGAATAACGTGAGATCTAATTGGATAATCGAGATCGTAGAGAACGGCTTGAAAATTGCGCACGAGGCGATAATAAGATATATTGATGCACGCGGATGAAATGTTATTTTTATAATAGCTATATAATATTTCTTCTCTTCTTCGTTAAAGAACTAACGAGAAGTATCATCGTCGTAAATTTAACGTTAAATGGGACGAGCCTCATTTCATTTTTACGCCATACGCGGTCTTTGTATTGGAAAAATAATGAGCATACCATTGAAAATAGACAGCATGATTGTCATAATTTGATAGCTATATGTACATGTGAAAATACGGAACCGATGACAACAGAATGCGTTTAAAGAACCTGTTGATTCATTAAATTATATGTTTCTTTTTATTCGATAACTACTTGCTTGTTAGCCATTAATTCTGTAATTCAGGATTTGGCGATTCTGTTATGCTGCGTGACCGGTAATAGTTTATATAACTATTCGAGCATGGAACATGGATTTCTCACAGGCGCGTGACTTTCCATGCTCCTTCGACCGTTCGCCGTTCTTGCGTGTTAGAGTAACTAGTTTAGTTAGTATTTGGCCCACATCGCTACGAGGAACTTTCGAGACTTTATTCTCCCGCAATTTCTTGCCTTCGATCGTGACTTTATCTGCCTCAGGCCGTAGAGAACAATTTCTTAATATTTTAAAGAAGATAAAAATTATTACTTTGTATATCTATATTTTAAATATCTTTTCTTTATATCTTTCTTAGTGAAATGCTAATCTTTCATATTTTATGTACATTTTTGTACGCATTAATTAATTTTAGTTTAGTTGAAAATTTATTTATTTTTGACATTTATTTTAAACTTGGTATCTCGTATGAAAAAAATAGTAAAAAATAGGTATTTATTGATATTGTATGAGACTGAAACGTCTGCTGTACTTTTCAATAGCACTATGAAGTGTGCAATTTTTTTTTATGAATATCATAAAGTGAGATTTTATTTGACTTTTACGCGTAAATTCTTGCATTATATTACAACCAAAACCATAAGAAGAAATTTTTGCTCATAATGAGCAGCATTACCATATTTTTTACGTGTAAAACCGTATATATTATAGTTATATATATTATAGTTATATATTATTATACTTCTTGCAAGATACAATCTTTATTTTTGACCTGTGTTATTACAATTATAGACTGAACAATAATACGTGATTCATGAACTATTCTTTGAACTTGATTCATTTATTTGTTTTATTTTTCTGAGAAATATAATTCTGTATGGATATTTTTTACTTTCCGTTGTATTAATTTTACATTAATAATACGACGTATAGCTCTACACACGTTTTTTCAATATTATTTATCTCTCACGTTAGACTTTTGATGAGTCGACCTGTCTTTTTAATTGCTTGACTTCATATTCAACGTTAAATACGTTTCTTATTGTTAGTTTTTTTTTTAGTTGAATCATTAGCCTGTTTTTCATGATAAACTTCTAAAAACGTTTCATTTGTATTTTACCTTGTATTTCTATGCCGATGATAGTTCAAAGCGGAGTTGAAACGTTCGTTATCACGGTATATTCACCTCACTTATCAGATTTAATTAGACACATTATGTGTCTGAATAATTTGCGCACCACTAACTGCGTTTGACTCTTACAGTTCTGTCTCTATTTATCAGCTGTTTGAATATCTATAATAAAATCATTTTTAAATCTTTTACAATAATTTTTTTTCTACTTTTCATGTTATTAGAAAAGAAGCACAGTAAAACATGGCAGAAAAAGAAACCACAGATTCTTGCATTTATAAAAAGTATTGTAAATTTATAATCTGCAATATACTTAATAAGTATATTTTTAAGTAAGAGATAAAAATTTCTAAAACTTCGAAGAGTTCAGATAACATTTTGTACAGTAGACAGCAAACAAATTATATTACTTCAATAAATTTCCTTAATTAATCAGCCATGCATAGTTTAATCAATTTTCTTCATTCTTTCAATAAGGGGAAAGCGATGACAGATAATATTATTTAATTAATGTTTACGGGAACAGTAATAAGCTAGTCAACTCGTTAATTTATGTGTTCGCTTGACCAAACGAGCGCACTTGAACTCAGAGTTTTCACGTACAACCCGATTTCCCCGATGTTTCCTTATCTTTCCACTGGCATCATTTTAGGAGTGTCAGATCGTCATCACATTCGCTAGAGTATCATCTTCAGTTTTCAACATCCTAGGCCGCCGTCGTCGCGACGTCGCCGTGACAGGTTCTTAGCGAGGTGAAAATTTTGCTGCCACAGGCCGCCGAGCGTGTCACTTTCCTTTCCTTGACGTAATTTTCGCACAAGAAATAGTTAGATCCTATCTCGTATATCAATTCATTCCTCTTCCCTCTATCTCGTATATCAATTCATTCCTCTCCAATCGCGACTAATAAACGCCTTTTAATCGTTCCCGCGATGATTATGCGGCACGTTTTGCGTCATCTCGGAAGATTCGGTGTGCGTAACATCAATCAGAAGATGTGATCGTTTATATCGACAGTCGGGCTGCGTTCATCTCGACGTTGCTTAACCAGTTCGACAGGATCTTTTCTTTTCGCGTCAAAGAAGAGGAAGCTTATCAACAGTTTTATATCTTTAATTGATAAGAGTTTGTAATGTTTCAGATTATCTTGGCTTTTACATTTTTTACTTAATATTTGATTAATAAATAAGAAATGAAAAGCATTGTAATTATCTTCAGGCAAATAAGTAGAATATTATAATACTATTAGAATTAAAATATTTTTGAATATCAAATTATTTTTCATCGCTTATCTTAGTATCAGATATACTTATCACAAATCTTTATGAACATTATAATTTTTACAATCGCTTATCCGATACGAACATAATCTTATTGCACTACGAGTAGTTTCGAAAGTAATTTATGTGTATATCGAAATGCTCTCGAGACATGTATCTTCTGTAGACGTCATAACGCGTTGAATTTTAACGTACCCGCCGGTGTGTGGTTGTGCAACGCAGAGACGCACCGGTGGAGTCACAAGGATGATGCATCCGTGGTGCATCTACCGTGACCCCGGGATGCGCATGCACACGCGGTCGGCTTAGCTACAAGATCGCGTGCGATAATGCCTCGCGTACGCAACTATCCTCAGCAATACTTATAATATAATAAATAAATATATATATGCACACACATAAGCACACACATAAGTATTTGTATAAATTGCAGAACTGTAAATTAGAAAGTTCATGATTGATTCATACAGTGTTAAGTATTTGTATTAATTATTATGATAATGTATCCGGATTATCTAATGTAGTATTATCTTACAAATAGCACGTATAATTTTTAAACACATTAATTAATTAAAATAATAGATATTCTTAATGTCTTAGATATAACAAATAAGATAATTAGATATTGTCATAATGATTGAAGAGGCTATAGTACGATTAACAGTCTTAATTTTATAAAAGAGCTGATATTCTTCGAATAATCGACGTCAAAGAGAAATTGACTAATATTTATATAATCAATTATTATTATACACACATATACACATAGCTGATTATAATAATTTCAATACTATTGAAAATTGTTATTACGGTATATGCTCAGTAATATGTAGAGATCCTCTAGGAAACAATTCTACCCGATTGCATAACTACATACGTCGCTGCAGCGTTCAATTCAGACGCAAAATATCGTTTAAATGGGATGCGCAACCGCCAGTCATCCGTATTGAAGATGATAATTTACATAATTAATAACAAATGACACGTGACGTGTATTTTTGTCGTCCTTTTATTCCTCGTTTTTTAAATTCCTTTTTAAATGAAAGGAATAAAAGCGGTCGATAGTTGCGGATACGAGGCATCATCGTGCGCGGCCTTTTCGAAATAAAAGCGTATTTATCCAATAATAATCGACATACTTGTGACTGTTATTTTTTCTATTGGTCAGCCATTCTCAAAGTTATGGTTTACTCTGAAAAACAACTCATGCACTTAATAGAATTGCACGCAGTGACGAACATATGTTTGAGCTATTTCGATGTGACAATATATCACCATATACAATATTTCTTTCATATATAAATTTTTTAGTTACTTAAAATTAATTTCATCGTTTATAATACATAGTTCTGTTTCTGATATTATTAACATTAATAGATGAAAATTCAGGCAATAAGTTAATTAAAATTAGTTGAAGAATAAATTCTTATTGCTTTATTTTATCATTTGAAACTACGCCAGAATTATTCATTGTTTATATTTTCAAAGGCATCTTATTACTTTTTAAAAGAAGAAATTTCATATTATTTAAGATGAAAGAGATAGGACGATATAGTTTTAAAGGAAGCCTCAGAATTCTGAAGAGTATCCAGTTTTTCCCACACGAGTTCAATGAAGGGTTAAATCAACGAAGCCACGATATTTCCGAGGCGGAACATCTGGTCTGTCAGAACATAAAGCCAGGGCTCTCGCATTCATCTTTTTTTTTCTCTCTCCACGCTGCTGAATCCCGCGGTAACGGGCGGAATGAAATTGTTACCGCAGTTATGACTGGTATTATGACTATTGCGTTTTGCACAATTGGTATGAGCGAGCCGATATTAAAGTAGGGACAGCAGTATAACGCGTTCGCCATACCTCAGAAAAGATAATGTCATTTGCGTGGAGGAGAAATAGATAATTTCTCAAACACTCCACGAGTCATCGACCTACCTGCCACAGTGTATCGATATTCAAGCCGGAAAGGTACGCTTACTTAAGCGTGACAGACGCGTTTCCATCCGGAAAGGTAATTGTCGACGCTGAACCGCCAGACTGCTTTTTAAGGTGACTTCTCGTGGTACGTGATACTAAAGCGTAATATTTGGTTTATTAATGAGAGATATTATATTATCAAAGATAGCTTCAAGAAAATTTAGTTTAATATTTTTTAATATTTTTAATTAAATATTTTTCCTTACCGAGAATATAGAATTTGTGTAAATCTTTTGTGAGGACAAAAATTTATACAGCATTAGAAATACTTATAGAGAAGCACTGTAATGCCTTTTATATTGTATATGTCGTAATCACTAAACTGACAGTATACAAAATAATTGTGAAATCTTAATGTAAATTAAATGATTGATGAATAATTTGTAAATTAAGATTTATGATTAATTTCATCACCATCAGAAGGCTTGAAAATGTTGTTATTGTCTGAGTGATGGGAGAAACGATGCTAAGAATCGACCGCGTGTGACCAGTAGTACCACAGCTATTAATTAGCAAGGGGGAGTTTACTTTCCCCCGTGATCATCGTCTGTAGAGATGACCTCGGGAGATGAGCAGCTAAAATGCACGCGAGTGCTCTTTCACCTATTCCTTTTTATTCGTTTTTCTCGTTACCTCTTCCTTTCCTTCTTCCATCTACCTCCTTTTGCAAGAATCATCGTCGTTTTTCCGCAATGTATTTTTTTATGCATTGTGTTTCTCATTCTTATTTCCAATCACCATTGGAACGCGTTGCAATATGAATTAACGTATCTTATTAAAAGCGAGATCTCGTGTTCTTTCAAGAGTACTCGAGGTTTATTTCATGCTTTTCTTCGTTCAACTAAGTTAATCGCGACCAGAATGCGCTGGCAAATATTGTGAATTAGCGAAGAGAAAAATTGGGAAGGAATCTCGGATATCCATGTCTTTTTATTTCAAAGGAGAGAAATACATAGGTTGGATTGCTTTTCCAAGACTCTTTAACGCTTCATAATCGATTAGGTATGGAGCATTAAAGCTTGGCAGCAATTCGATCCATTTGATATCTTTGCGTTCGGTATTTCTTTTTCTTAGTATAAAATACATAGGTGATTGACCCATAATATTTTTCCTTTAGAGAAACTAATTGGAAGAGTTGAAAGATAGTAAATTTTGCGATTCAAATATTAAAAGTTCTCCATCTTTTTTTTTTTATTTTTATAAGTTAATCGTGTATTCGTTATCTCAAGTGCTTTACGAAATATTATCTAATAAGTGGCAAGTTTCTTCCTTGAATCTTGTATGCATACTAGTGTACATTCCTGTGAAAATACTTTATCTCATGTTCTCTCTCAAGAGTTGGTTGTAGACTAACATTGAAGAAGAGCCGATCGCAAGAGGCGTATCTGAAGATTGCACTTGAACCGGTAGTTTCTAAAGGAAGTAGTCGCAAAGCTTTCATTATGTGAAAAAGTATATAAGGCTATGTTTATTCTACTAACGAGATATTGCACAAAAAAGGATAAATCGTAGTCGGAAGAATCGTAGTTTATAGAGTCATGAAAGAAATATGTCTGATAAGTTTATGATCACGATATGTTCGAACAAATATTTATTTTATGTAATTAGCAAATCTTTGTGCATCTTAATGCAGAAGATTCCTATATATTTTGAAAATACTCTTAAAGAGAAGCTTATATATATATAAACTATTTACATAAAAAAAATATTATTTTTCGAAAAGTAAAAAAATTTAATTTATGAAAATGATGCTCTATTCTACGCAAATGACATTCTAATTAAAAAATGAGTACATAAATAAAGTGTACCAATTGCTCTCCTTAGATGTATAATAAAAGAAAATTATATATTAGTTAATAGTTATAAAGTAAAGTAAAAAATAGTTATA
This sequence comes from Trachymyrmex cornetzi, assembly GCF_001594075.2. Classification (NCBI taxonomy): domain Eukaryota; kingdom Metazoa; phylum Arthropoda; class Insecta; order Hymenoptera; family Formicidae; genus Trachymyrmex; species Trachymyrmex cornetzi. The sequence goes on from NW_017296957.1 coordinate 1,348,984, forward strand.
AAACGTGTTATACTAGTTTTGATAGAAGGTACAGCCATTATAGAAATTTTCGTTAAAAATAAATTTTAGGAATGCTCTTTAGATTACAGTGAAATTTATTTCTGAGTTTTGATATCCGGAAGACTACGTGTTATTAGTGAATAAAAACTCTGAATAAAAAATAATTATGGTGAAAATAATATTTTTCATTGAAACGATTTTTATATTGTCACAAGACAAATTTCTCGTTCGACTCGATCTAAGGTCGATTTCGTCAGCCACGCCCGTTTTCGCTTTGCACCTGCAAGTTGTATGCAGACACAGTGACCCACGTCTATGTGTACCTGCATACAAGTCACTCGCTTATATGCTAGTTTACTTTCTGTTTTTCGACTGGCCAACCAACTGACGGCCGGCGCTCTTACGTGAGCTTGTGGGACAAGATTTTTACGAAAGTCCGGCATGGACGAGAAAGTAAAGTGCACCTCGCCATTCGCCCTCAAGGCAGCTGGCTGCCCCATTTTCCGACCTTACGCGGTTCGTATGCATTTCACGGTACGTTGCTTTGTTGCTACAAACGCGAAAAAAATAATTGAAGTCGAAAATATGTATATATATATATATATATATATACATATATATAAAAATTTATTACAGAATGTTCGATAAGCATTTGTTAATGTGCTTAATTATAATTGTCTACATATATTTCTATAATTATCTACATATGGTATCTAAAATAAAATTAAATTAAAAAAATTTCACGATTAATAGCATTAATAACATATTTATGAAAAAATTGTTTACTTCAAAATTTTATTACTTGGATTTACGTGCTGTTTTGCATTGTACAGTTTTGATTATATTTGCCTCCATTTTACACATTTTTGAACTTATAATTGTGCTCAATTTCGACATATTTTATTATTCACGGAAATTAATTCGATCTACAATTTTTGCAGCCAATATGTTTTAATGAATCAATATACAACTCACTTTCACTGCTCTTATTTTCACTTATCAAAGTATTTTTGAAAAAGTTTATTTCTTTACTAACGAGATAAAAGACGTGCGCTTTTATTGTTATGCTTTTTTTGGTTAATGAATGGTCATAAAAAATATTTTTTCTTTTTTTTCGCAGATATTAAATCGTATTAATCTATTAATAATCTATTAACAAGCATACTTAATGTTGATACTATCGAGAAATGTGTGTGTGAGTATATGAAGATGCTTGAATGTCAAAACCGTTATATCAGCAGGTGCGATTCCATGTGGTACCAAATGCAAATGTTCACAGGTGTGCGATAGAAAATGTATCGCAACATTCTTTGTGGCGAATATTACTTTTAACATTTCCTTTCTAAAATTTTTTAAATGAATTTTCAAGAAGACAAGCTTGTATCGTATAAAATAAACGATCTGCTCGAGGGATATATTTCGAAAACAATAATTTTCCGCGTAATAATTTCTCGTCAGTAAGCAGAATTGCAGGATGAGTTGCCTGTCTTTCCGTCTGCTTTTGCAATTGTATAAAAAAAAAGAGGACGAGTGCATATCGCATAGACCTTTCCGCAGATCGTAGATTAGATTTGGCCTCCAAGCACGCGTGTTGCGAACAAATCGACGCACTTCTGCTCTCTCGGTTGAGTTGTAGTTCTCGTTTTGTGTGTACGTATATATTCTATGTTCCGGCCAACTTATCCGCGAAAAATACGTGCGATCGGAGATAAGCGCGCGGGGCATAAAATTATAAAGCGCGGACTGAATGGATAATAGATTAACTGAATGGATTAGATTAAGAAAATTTCGCGAGACTCATAACAATATCCTCCGATGTAACGTCGCGCGTCCCGTTTATCCACGGGAACTTACTTCGATTTAATCGTCGCGAACAATCTTCTCTTTTGTTAACCGCACACGGGCGTGTTAACCGTTGATCACCGCGCGATTTTGGAGAACGCAAATCCACGGAATCTCATTTCGAACAACGCGTAACGGTACGGCGTCGCTCCGTGAAATTGCATCGTGCTTTATCCACCTCGCGAGAATTACAGAGTTCCATAAGATATTATCCCACAATTCGCGGAGAGAAGAATCGTTTTTTCAATCAAACTTTGCAATCAGGCAATCGTCGATAACGCGCAATTTTGCGCCGAAGTTGTTATCGCACTCGACTACGTGTCAACATCATTTGAAAGTAACATATCATTTATATTGTAATTTCGCACTAAATAATATAAATGAGGATACTGAGAAAAAGATACTTTAAAATTTATTTGTGAGATATAATGTTCATTTTACTAAAATAAATCCTTATTTAAATACAGCGAAATAAAATTGTATTCCTAGCAAATAAATTATTAATTTTATTTTTACAATTAATGAAATATATTTCACAGAACTGTATATTTCGTCATCACAATCAAATTTTTATAATCAATAATAATATTATAATAATTTTATAATAATAATTATTATGATTTTCGGGACATTGTCGTAGTTTTTAATTTTAATGATTATGATTTTTTGGAACCTTGCATATCCATCAAGAAAACGTCACATGTAACATTTACTTGCGAATATTTCGACTTTTCTTTCTCAGAGTAATATAACACATAAAGTTACGTAACAGTTACATTGAGTGTAAAAAATTATAACATAGATGTTATGTTACTTTTAGTTGGTGTCGACTGAACTACTGTTTTTTTTTATCAAGTGCAGGTTTCCTCGAAGGACTTTGTGCAGCAGAAATACGGTACGGCAGTTCTCCTCGACAAGTCGCTGAGAACAGTTCTCCAGTTTCTCTGTCTTATCCCTCGTCCATAGTTCTCTAAGCCGGTCTGACTTTTTCGTTTGCGCTTAGACACGAGCGCAGATTTCTTGTATTTCCTTAACACATTCGCCTTTTTCGAGTCGTTTCTCTCCTTCTTTGTGCTTCTTCATATTTCGCTCTTGGTAGTTTTTCGAGTAGACGCAACGAGGCAGGCCTCGTTTTGTGCCAAACATTCAATCTCAAGGGAAGTGATTTTAAACCTTCATATAGCGATTTGAGTTGATTGCTGACTTTTTCGGAACATGCTATTTCTAGTTTTGCTTTCATCGTCATTCTCCTCGGTAGTTTTCTTATCGGTATAGGTACGTTTTGTCTCGTTCTCTTGCAATACAGTAATGCTACGCGAAGAAAATTTATACATTATTGTGATGAAAATACTCGATAAAAAGAAAAATTTATTTTTTCTTTTTGCGTAAATAAAAATATATTATAGAGTTTTAATTTTATAAAATAATTTTTGGCTCGTAGCCCTTTTTCTTTATTGTTTTTTTTTTAATGTTATGAGCCTTACTATTAATAAATATATTGTTTATTCAAAATAAACTAATAATGCTTAAAATAAATAATAAATATTTATAAATTAAAATGAAAGCTTTAGATAAATGCTTAAGAAAATAAAATACCATTTAAATATGTGAAAAATAGAATAAAAATACATTTATAATATAATTTTTAAATGATTTATAGTTGACATCTTTATAGTAGTTTCCTTTTTTTTTTGCTGTGTAAAATTTACATCAAGGAATTCCTCGAAAATATATTAATAAATCACATCATCGTTTGCGATAAGCGAACAAACTTGTACGTATACTTGTACAAATATCAGCCTCTTCGCGCGCGCCATTTAATCTCTTTCTCTCTTTCTCGAGAGACTCAGCATCGTAAGTACGGGACGTGTGCGCGACGTTATCTCTCCGATTTCTCTAAAGGGGAAATGAATTTAAATTGCCGATCGCAAGCGATTCCTACATCGTTCACTTTCCCTGAAACGCGCTTGCTTTCTGTCTCTCTTCGACTCTCTTTCACTCGTTTCCTCCGTTTCTTTTTCTTTCCTGCCATGGCTTCTTCCACGTCGTGGTTCTTTGTGCTTATCCATCGGAGGCTCGCATCGCGAACGTCCTTCTCGTTCTTCCTTCTTCGGAGAACGCAATGCAGCTGACGAGAAACGATTTGCGGAAGGGACTCGCGAATTGCGATCCGTGAGGCTTCTGGACGTGAAGAAGCTGACGGGGAGTGAAGATCGAGCGTATCTTGGTTGTACGTGCCGTTAAAGGGAAATCGAAACGACAGATCCGTCGGTCAATTCTCATCGAACGCGGATCGATTCTCGTTGCGGATCAAATCACGGATGAGAGTGATACGTCGGGTCGAAAGGCTGCGCAATTTGCATTTTGCTCCTTGTGTTTTTTTTTCTAGGTTTCCCCTCCGCAGCAACGAGATTAATGCGTAACGTGAGAATCCGCTTTCGCCGACGCGATAAGCTGCGATAGGGTGAGTCGCATTGAGCACCGGAAACGAAATTTATCTTTAGTGACTGTTAATTGTGAAAAATCGCCTGTTAGATATAGATTGTTTTCTAATTGATGCTGATTATACACTTACCTGCGATAAAAAATGTTTTAACAATTTTGTGTATCTTTGCCAGTGAACACTGATCCGTTTTTCAAATTTTAGTTCTGGAAATCTTTCCAAATTGGAACTGCAGATTTTTACATTGTTTCTATATAAAAATTTGAAAAAAATTTTTAAATACATGCAAAAACTTTAACATAGAATTTCTATTATCATAAAAGTTGGATTGTGTGTATTTTACTCGTTTTTTACGGACTTAAATTTGTCTAGCAAAATTCACAATAAAAAAAAATCGACTATTTAGTTTAAAGTTCAACATTGCCGATGGAGGACTCGATATAGAATATTATTTAACTTGAAAACGTGTTTGAATGTTGCTCCAAATTTGTAATAGAGATCCTCGTCTCTTTGTAAGAGATAAAGTATCTTGACGAAGATATATATTTCTGGAACTGGACGTACACGCGTTGTCAAGTTTCCAGTGATATGCATCGGAATTTTGTTTCCTCGGGCGTAAATACCGATGTCGTATGCATGCCGTAGCTACGGCGTACCTTTGGTAAACAACCCGAAGAAGGGTAGAATGATGGCCGGGACAATGACAGAGGCAACAATGGCTTTTCTGTTTTGTGTTCCGGATGAATATAGCTCTAGCGACTATTCAGGAGAGAGAATGTCGCGTGTTCTCCGTATCCAGGAAGTTATTATAGGCGCACGGTATCGACGGACCGACCGGAGAGTCAGCAGAATGATGCATCCGTAATTACCGATAGTCACTTATTGTAGGACTGCCGCAAATTATACATACGTAACAAATACATTCGGACGTTTCTTACGATGGAACTTATTACGGGACTTCCAATTTCGTTCGGCATCAAGGAAACAAGCGTAATCACGTCGATAAAAAAGTATGTTAGATATTTCTTGACAACGAATATATAGTTAAAATACTTTATGCGTCTCGAATGTATAGTATTACGTTAGTTGAGCGTAGAGATTATATGCTTTAATTTATAAAAAGTTACGGGAGAGTGACGATTAATAAAACTACATGTATACTTATCAGGGCGGAAAATTATGCTGTCATATCCTGTTATAGCGATAGAAATTCTTACGTTTAGACTATGATATGTAAATGCAATATTCATAAATTCTTTAATTTATTCTATTTCTAGACTCAGAACTACAATTATGACTATAATTGTGAATGAATTGTAAGAATATAGAAAGAACGGTTTTGATGACAAATCTAAATCTTTAACTAGAAATAATTTTCAAATCTGTATCTATCTGAAGTATCTAAATTTTTAGATACTTCAACAAAAGCATTCTTTTTGTACCTTCTTTCCCTTTTTATTTATTATAGCAGCGGAAGTACATAACTGAAGAAGAAAAACGAAAAAAGAAACGGAAGTAATCAGCACAATATTAGATAACTGTATTGTAATTACGTTAAAATCGATGCTCCTCGGGTATTAGAAACGAGAGAAAGAGAGAGTATGATATTCTTAATAAATAATATAAATATGATTAATGTTCCTTCATCAACCTGACCCTTCATTTATCATGTCCGCTCAATTGCCTTTCCTACTTGACTGATCGCAGAGCTACGATACTCTGAGCAAGGGCAAGAAGTCGTGGAGCGTGCGGCTGGGTCTGTCGCGGCAGCATCAGAACCACGGGGATGACCCTGGCAAGGGTGGCTGGGGCACCATAAGCGGCGGCAGCATGCTCTCCCGCCAGATGATCTATAGCGGCGATCCATGGCTGTACGGCACGGTCAGATCGTCGCGGCTC
>NW_017296957.1:1355279-1359879 GCF_001594075.2 Trachymyrmex cornetzi
GAGCCTCGCCGGTAAGTAATTGCATCTTTACTTATTCTATTATCGATTACAATAATTATTGTTATGTTATTCCGCGTTCTCAAATATTTGGATATCAGCGAATATCTTTAAAGCTTCCACAGGTACATTGAGAAAGATGTCTTGTTAAAATTAATTGGAATTCTGGTTGAAAATGAACGAATCAGAATTTTTTGGTTAAATCTATTATACTCTGAATTCTAGTTGTGACGACCAAAATTATGATTTATATATAATAAAGAATTTTCTAGTTCGTCTATTTTCAACAAAAAATTTTTGCAACGCATTTTCTTCGAAGAAGCTACGCGGTTTATGGGTTATCTCCGTGTCTTGATACATTTAACAGCCAACATTTCGTGAACATTACAGGTTACTTCATCAGGGTGAGAAGCAATCTGGAAAATGGACGAATAAAAAAATTCTGATTATATTAATCAGAATTTTTATTATCTGAACTAGAATTATAATAGATTCAACTAGAAAATTCTGATTTGTCCATTTTCAATCAGAATTCCAATTAATGCAACCAGAGTTTTTTTTTTCCAATGTACTAGTATTAGTTGGTTCTCGCGCTGATGAAGCAAATGTTCACGTAACGTTAGCAATAATGTATCAAGATAGCGGACATAATCATTTGTAGTACAGTTTTGCGTTCTCTTTCCATTTAATTTATATCTTTGATTATTTCACGGAGATTACTTTTTTATTTTTGATATTTTTATGAACGGTACCTTTACAACGGTATTCTTATGATATATAGGATGGTTTTCTCGTCGTTGTATATTATGCCAAGACATGTTGGAGAAATAGATACCTACGAAGTGGAACGTCCTGCGTATCTAAAATATGAGGGTGTTGGTTCCGAGCTCGAAAGATAAGCGAGGGCGGGATGTAAGAGCCTCTGCCTGTCGTGCTGCCGATGATGTTCATGCTCTAATTGTACGCGCTCTTCGTATTAGAGATTTTCTCCTTGCTCGCGTTCGAGATAGCGTGCATGCGGCGAAGCGCAGAAAGTTCTCGGCCGCAAGCAAGATAACTGAATTTTATTCAGTGACTATACCTACTTTAGTTTGCATTTAAATCGTTTTAGATTATATCGTTTTGTTTGCCGAGAGAGACGCTTCAAGACATGTACTACAAATGATACTGGGCGAATCGTTTGAAATGTAGAGCAGCAACCTTTCGATTAAGACAATTGATACTTTACACTTGAATGGTTTTCGCAATGGCAATTGTTTCTGCCATTATGTGAAATATAAACGTGTATACATTATCTGATTATACCCGAATTACATTTGTCATTGGTAATCGATGGTAGATAAAGATAGCAAATAATAAAAAAATTTAGTGTACATTATATTTCTTGTATATCTTTCTATTACATATAATTTATGTTTCTTCTTGAAATGCTATTTTTATACTATGACAAATAAAATACGTTATATGTTGTTAAAATGTAAATATGAAAATATTCAATTCAGTAGCACGCTCATACTGAGAAAAAAATTGATTAAATTTTATGATATATTTTTTTCAATAATACTACTTTAACATGCATTACGGTAAATAAATGTTTATTCTATAAAAAATGATAATTAAATCAAATTAATGATTTTTATACCACATAAATATATGTTTATATTTAGTAAATATCCAATTAGTACTACAATCAATACTAGAAATTTAAAATGCCTATTACGGTCGAAGCTGGATCTTCGTTGCTTTTTAAATAATTCAATTTTGAATGACTAATATACACTATATATGTACTTGCATATATACCATATTGTAGTCTTTTTCAAACTGCGCGCCGAATTATTTTTCCGGACTAAATAAACGCAATTAAAACTACTCTATAGTAATCGCGAATTAAATTGACAAGCAATTTACTAATTTTGATGCTATCATCAAGCATCATATATTACAAAGATGTTAATATATTAAAAACTGTTAATAAATTTATTGCGAAAAATATTACCTCGGCCGGGACTTGAACCCGGATCTCTTGTAAACCGTACGAGCGTCCTAAGTTATTAGACCACCGAGGCAATTAGTACTGTTTAAACAAATATTTATTAAAATTTAATACATTTTTTCAGTGTATATATGCATACAGTGTGCTAAAAAAAAATGTAAATTTAAATAGATTAAGGACGCTCAAATTCCAAAAGAGTGCATCTTGAGAGAATAATTTCTCTGACATCCATATTAGAAATTGAAATGAGCGTTGTCAGAAATTTTATTATTCGCATTCGATTTGGAGATCTAGGTCGGTGTAACAAGTCGAACCGAAACAGTTGCGCGGGACGATCTCTTCTCGCGAATACAACGGTTAAACCTATTTATTAGGTGTGCTGAGGACCGCTATCGACGATCCGTACGACCAGATGCGAAGGAACCGGCTGGTGGAGCCGAGATCACGGGCGCGCAGCATCTCGCCACATCGACCGTCCTCGCAGCGAGATTCCAGGAGCCAGAGCATGGTATCAAGGGCCGCTGCCAAGGAACGGAAAGGCACAACCGAGGGTACATCATTGTCCAGATCTGAGTGGTTCGACAAGGAGCCGAGCACGGTTGTGAGCTACGACGATCGCAAATCGCGACCTGGTTTCAGCAGCGGTGGCGCGTCCTCGGATGATTGGATGCTGGATGAGACTCCGGAGAGTCACTCGCGAACTCATTCCACCGCGACATCTGCCAGACTGACTCACGTTTCAAAGAAACCAACGAGGGAAGCGAATCAGAGAAGGACCAGCCATGACGACTGGAAGAACGGAACAACAACATCAGTTACTGCGGACTCGCGGAAAAGTATCCTTGAGTGCAACGTAAATCCGTATCTGTTACTGAAGAAACAGAAGGACGAGGACGATTTGAGTGATGATCTATCGGATAACGCGCTGGAGCAGGACGATCTCAGAACAAGATCGTCCAGTCTATTCGATTCGTCGAAAGTAAAATCGATTGAAAGGATACCGAATAGAAGTGCTGTAGCGGCTATCGGAGGTCAACGAATCAGAGTGTTCAACGAGAGGCCCAGAGAGATATCGGACGACGATGACGACGTGCCACCGCCGGTTACCAGAATTCCGATACCGAAGGTATCTCCAAAGAGACCACCGAGACGATTGAAAGAGGCCCGGCAGACACTGAAGAGCATCTTGAAACGCGGCCGAGCGATCGAGAACAAAAGAAAGAATGTGCTCTTCAATGTCGATAATGTGATATTCGCACCTGAAAAACCGTCCGAGGCGACACGACTCTCGTGGAGCAGGATCGGCAGAATCGCCAATTGCGGTAAGGAACAGCGGGACAATAGCCCCGAGTCCAAAGAAGAGAAGGAGGAAGCGCCAATCATGCCACAAGAGCAACAGGAAAAACACAACTTCATCACAATTCCAAACATCAGGGATCCGAAAGTAGACAGAATCAAATATAAAGACCCAAAGATCGTGCCGGAAGTAAAGAAAATCACGCCGCCTGGTCCCGACAAGATTAAAATAGACAAGTTCGTTCCGTCTAGGAAATTTGATCGTTCTATTGCGTTCAAGAAGCAAGACAAGATCGGAAGCGAGTTGCGATCCTCACTTGACAATTCGCTACCTGCCTCGAAGATCGACGTTTCCAGAGAGAGGATATTACCAGAGGAGAGGAGATTGTCGGACGAGAGAACCATCAGACTTGAGGACGAGACTGAGTTGGAGATCGAGATCGAGGAACTGAAGGATCGTCTCCCAGGTATCGCTGTAGACGAGAAGGATCTAATCCTAAAGTCCGAAGGTAAGGTTCTTCCGAGTTATTATAAAATTCTTAATGAGCTTTCTATAATTAATAAACCATTAGTAATATATTAGAAGTTAAAAGCGAGTTGGGAGTAGTGTGTCATAAAACAATAAGTCAGTAATCAGTGGCTATGTAGAGATGGCTAAATTCATTTTTTACAATTTACAATTTTTTAAAATCTTCAATACCTTATGACTGACTAATCACATGAAAAGAACAATTTTGCTGAGGTATCTAAACATCTAGTTAGATACAGGTATGAAAATAATTTTATTAGACTATTAAAATAATTATGTTGCTTTATCTATAAAATGGCGTATCCTATATTGCTTTTTTGAGAAAAACGAAGAAATGTAGGGGAGACCGGGGCCGATTGTTACAGTTTTTGATTATTGATTTTTAGAAAAAAGTGGATGCCTGATTTTGAAATATTATATACGTTACAATATACCTACATCCTTTAGGTATTAAAAAAAATATTACTCGTGTGAAAATTCATCATATCATAAAAATAAGTTATTTAATTTTAAATGATGCTGCGAAAATATGACAATTAACCCTATGTTCTGGGTTGATTGTCACACGTTCTAGGATTGGCAGTAGCATATTTGCTATGGACAACACATATAAAAAACACAATTTTTATTTTAATATCAGTTCTATATTTTGAGAAATAATAGTACCTAATTACAGTATTAATACAAATAAAATAGTTATTTTAATCATAAAATAAGTAATTTGTTTTTGTATCATAGTTTCTATATGAAAAATGAAAAAATATATATCTATATGAAATATA
>NW_017296957.1:1360412-1366005 GCF_001594075.2 Trachymyrmex cornetzi
CACACACACACATAATAAAAAATTTTTATAAAATTCATATTTCAAATTCAAATTTTTATAAAATAATTGTAATAAATACAAAAATGTACAAAAATAATCTTGCGTTTTAAAAAAGAAGGAACATACACTGACTTTTTGTTCTCTTTCTCTTTTTACCTTTTGATTAGAATTTTTTTTTCATACTATATTATTTGATATACGATAAAGCTTTATCTATATATTCATAATTTTTTGAATTACATGTTTCGTATACAGATTACATAATTAAATACGTACCATTTTTTCCATTATATATAAATCGCTGCATTCGTCACAGTCTATATCACGTCGTTCTTTATTTATTTTCACGCATTAGCTATAATTTTATAACAGTGTACACGATGATATTAGCGTTAAACGTTTTTACGGTGATGTTCCCGGACATATATAATTCATTTCTCAAAATTAGTGTCAGATATTCGTAATAACATAAGTGTTATCTCAGAGCGGTATCAGTAGTTATTAATAATATAGAAGTAAATTAATGATCGATCTCTCTGCAGCGATAACTATAACCGGTCAATTTACGGTCGCTGTATGCGTGTGTAACGGGGACAGTTCGCCCCGAGGGTGGTGCATTTATAGTCGTCTAAGGGTTAATCTCGTTTGCGGAAATTAGTAGCCTAAACGTACAGTGCGACTGTACTTTTCATATCGCGGATAGAGATCTTGGTCCATTGCAGATCGATAATCTTGCACTGGATCATCAGCGTTTATCGTGTTATCATCGTCAGTACGATCCTCCTCTCATCCGGCCATTATGCTAATACGCGTGATTAATGGGCCGCGTGTGGTTGACATGACTTATCAGGCTATCCTTGAACTTTCGAAAAAAAGTTATGCATTTAAACATAATGGCTTGTGCAATGCTCCTGCTAATGGCTTACGTCTCGTATTTTCATCTCGAGACTTTTAAAGATTAGACTTATAAATTTTTTGCAATTTACAGTACCGGCAACGTCATTTAATTCTTTTCAGAGAGATACATGATGAAAATATAAATGTGAAAGTTATTTAGTTTCTTTCATTCGCATGGATAATGATCATTTTTGTTAACTATATACGAGGGTAATTCGAAAAATATTTGGTGTGACACAAAAATGACACCATAAATATTAAACTATAATTTTAAAGATCCTGTACAGTACTGTTAAATTTGAGACAGATATGTTTATCAATTTCTTTGTTTCCGCCGTGTAAAGCAACCAACTTTTAGTTTCCTCATGACAATGCACCCTATGAAAAGGACTAAAAGATTGAAAAATAAAAAAAACTTTACCAAAAATCATGTTTTCTTTATCAGGTTGAGAACTTTTCGAATTATTCTCGTAAATGGCCGTAGATGTTAATCATGTGCAAAATTTGACAAGTTAACACGAAAGTGAATTAATAATGGATATTGTTCGGAAGGCCCGATTGCAATATATGAGTAACCGTCCTTAAGACGGTTTTGCCGATGACAAGAGGAAAAAGGTTAACAGATCCTGACGTCCCTGAGTTTTATCCTCGGGCTGTTTGGATCGCTTTTAAAAGTAGCCTAAAGAAGCCATGTGAGTTGTGTCTGGAGCATTCGAAAGTGTATAAGGTCAGGGCTAGCTGGCATCAAGTTGACAAATTATTCTGGTTACTTACTCCAAAGATACATTCTAGCTAATAATAGATTGTTAAAAAATTTTTTCTCTCTCTCTCTCTCTCTCTCAGAACAGCAATAAAATAGTCTATCTATCTCACACTCACACATTGCATCTTTTTAGATATTGAATGCACAAAAGAATATTCCCCTTAAAAACTATAACAATCGAATATTTACTGACAATTTCGAAAAATTTATGTTAATAAATTATTAATTTATTTTCCGTTCATCAACAAGTGGTACTTTTCTGTAGAGAGAAAAAAAAAAAGACTTTTTATCTATCATAATGGTGATGTTGGATAATCTCTTCCTCTCAGCTTTTTCGAATAAAGATGTTAAATTGAGTATTTTTAATTTTACTCAAGGATATATCTTTTAAATTATTCTAACAAACGTCGCATATTTATCGCGAAGCAAACGATTCTCCACAGAGGCATTATCATGCTGCGGGCTCGCGTTTCCTGAGCATTCGTGTTGAAAAAGAGAGATGCCGTGAAAGTGGACGCGTGGGAAAGATACGAAACGATCGGGGACAATGCGAGCGGCCGTTGTCTACCTTATACGGAACGACATGTACATATTTATCGGTACGTCGGTGGCGATCCGCCGGTGTATCGTAAACACTTCGCTGAGAAAGGAGCAGGAATAGTTACATATTAATTTAATCAGTAACAATCCAATTCGATCCCGTTATCTATTTTTTTTTTATTTTTTAAGAGGAAAGGGAGAAATGTGCGTATTTCCTCAGTTTAAATCGGTCGCTGATGGCATCGAGCACTCGCACGTGCTTCCGATAACAAAGTGCATTACGTAGCGCCGGTTTGCGAGTCTACTGCGATATGCGAATTCCGGAGCCGCGGAAGTTCACTTCATGATTGAAAATATAATTTTGTGAAAGTCTAGTGGCTTCCGACTAAGTATGAAATAATTTCCATCGAGAATTTCTTTCACACTTCATGATACAGCGTTTTATTATCGTATCAAGATTTCATCGCGTGCGATATTTCGTTTAAACAAAAAGAAAAAGAAAGAGAAAATAAGATAATTAGATCAGGTGCTAATTATGAAGAGGGTTTTAGAAAATATATATTTTTTTAGAAATATATTTTTATTTCCCATTTTTCTAGCAAATTTTTTTTTTAATTTGTTTTCTATCACGTATTTCATCGGAAATTTTTTTTGCTATTTCAGATATATATTATTATATTATATAAAGATTATATCGAATGCGATATTCTATTCAAATAGAAAAAAATTCAGATAATTAGATTTTGATAATTAGATAATTGTGAAAAACAATTAAAATATTTATTCTCTATTTAGTAAAATTAAAAGAAATGTTTGTTATCTCTCTCTATTACGTAGATTTCCAAAGAATTAATTCATGAGTCTTCGTTAATTTTCAACGTTACTATTTCGCATAATTAAATCTTTCTCGAAAAGGGCTTTGAAACCAGGTCTGACGTTTATGACGTGATAAGTGGATTCGAGAATGTAGAACTCGCGGTGCAAATTGAGTCTGCACACGGACACGAGATAAGACGTGACGGGAAAAAGTCGTGTGAATTAACTCGGATGATTGGCAGTAACGTCGGAGTTGAAATGTGCCGCGCCGACCGATTTATACGTCGGCTCGTCTGAGTGCCGATCTCGACAAGGAAAAATAAGAATCACGTGAATCCATTCTATTAATAGAACGAGCGTTGCGTTACCACTCTTTACGTACATCATATTAATTAGTATCTATTAATTGATATTCCGCGCGTAATCTTTGCCCGTCGTCATAAGTCACGTTCAATACTATTAACATAGATTATAGTAGTAGTAGCACAGTAAAATATACATAATGTAATAGTAATGTCGTACTGTAATAGTAATTGTACACCATGTGCATGATAATCGTGCCGATGCACTTTTTGGATGTATGATGTATTTATCGCTCACGATACGTCGACTGATCGAGGCGAGTTAACATGTAGCTCAGTAGTTATGCTTCAATAATCGAGCACGGCAGTATAGTTCGCATCAAGCTTATAGCTGACAGTTTCTCTCGGAGAGACGTTGAGAGTCATTCATGTCTTAAAATGAGACTAAAGCCCCGTTGCATCAATGTTGGCTAGACTTAATCCAGATTAACTAACAATGCCTCTTTTAGTCACAATCGAATAATTAATGAGCATCTTCGGAAAATTGAGTGCAAAAGAGCGACTCCACTTGTAAATATATGCAGGTTACAATGTCGTATTATAGCTGTTTCGTAGTCTGGTTTCTCCGACAATTGTACATATTTGCAGTTAAATTTTTAATTAGAAAATTTATATAACTCGACTTTCTTCTTAAATATTATGTAATTTATTTCTTCCTATATATAAAGAAATTAGAATAAAATAAGATAAACTTGATTTGTACAAAAAATATTGTAAATGGAAAACTGTTTTTGAACAATTTTTTTCACATTTTGTGTTTGGTTCGACCACTCCTGAAACGCGTTCGTGAATCTTTATGCTTGCGGCAGTATAACGGAAAATAAAACAAATCGCCTACGATGATTTCCGGTGATCGTGTTTCCGGTGTAAATGCACTGTGCGACAACACGTTAGATAACTGCGAGCGAGCGAGTGACCGAGACGCCTCGTAGGCGCGACGTACGAGAGGTTTCCTCTCTTCGCATCCGCTTTTGTTGTTTATCGCTTCTACACTAATACTAATCATCATTCTTACGAAGAAAGTTAGTAAGTGCACCTCTTTAAAAATAATAGTTTATTATACCACGATAATTACGGTTAATTATTTGAGATGCGAATTACAAATATAAAAGCATTCCATTTTTTATTTTAAAAGCAAGTATTCAATTAAATTAAAAAATTTTAATCCTCAGCCTGCAATTTGAGTTTTTTGAACACAAACAGAAATTCCACTCTTAAATTTCTCCGAAATAAAAAGAGAGAGGAGAGCGGATTAAATAAAGATTTTTACATTTGAGTTAAAAAACTTTGATAATGTAATTATGTAATAGAGATGTTGAAAAATAACCTTGAATTTTTTCACATTTTTGAAAGTCTAAAACAGCCAAAAAATAAACTTGGACTGAACAAAAAGGAACCCAAGTTGCAGACGGAAGGAATAAAAATATGACTGCAGACGGAGGGTTAATTAAAAAAAAATTTTTTTAATAATTTTAAATTTCAAATGACAGAAAAGGAATAGCAATTAAATGCTAGTATCGGCTTTAGTATTCGTTTTTACGAATGGATTTTAGTATTCAATGTGTATAATTCAGTGGATTCTAAAGATAGAATATCTCCATTCATTGCTTTGCACAATCCATCTCTGTTCTTCCTTCACGGCACGTTTTAATTAGTTACTTCCAGTCTACTTTCTAAGCTCAGGCACGAGTAAACTCGACGAGTTCGAATTATAAAATCTAAACGCCGATTTCTTTTCCCAAGCAAGAATCTTTTTACACTCGTTTCTCCTCCCCGCGTCGGACGTACGATCTTCATGCAAGCGCGCGATGCATATCACGGATTATTTTCGTTCAGTTTCACGTTTTGTATTGCGCGTACGGTAATTCAGTAATAATGTAATAACACAATGACGATAATTTACACGGGACTGTTTTCGCTACGCCCTTTCCACTTTGAAAATTAATACCTGTAGCCAATCTTCTCGTAACTAAGTTGAGGCGTGTCTGTTGTGCTATTTGGATCACATTTAAATATATTATACAAATAAAAATTTTTATTTGCTGTTTTGTTACTATTAATTAACAATTTGAATATAATCTTGGGACATGATCTTCTTTAATACATCAGAAGTATTAATTAAAAAACTATAAAAATAGAATAAATGAAATTTAATATTGTAATGTACGTTCTATATTGTAAAGATACCAGAAGTTCTATATTGCAGCTGGATCAA
>NW_017296957.1:1366545-1380328 GCF_001594075.2 Trachymyrmex cornetzi
ATATATATATGTATTTTAAATAAATTTTTATCTTAAAAATATAAAAAAAATTAAATGTAAGTGAACAAAATGGAGATGCATGAAAAAGATTTTCTCGATAAATACTCAGTGGATTTTAGAGGTACTATCGATCATGCATAAGCACGTGCTGCGCCTGTAATGGATGCACCTGATCGTGCAGCTTGTGGAGAACCTTGACTCTTTCGCGCCGTCGTTGTTTACCTACGGGCCTCATAAATCATCAGTTCGTTCCCTTGATCCGCATGCGCATGGTCCAGAACCATGTAATTATATGCTTTTTAGAGATCTCTCACGTTTTCACTCGTTCGTACCGACGCCGACGATGAGACGACGGCGCTTGGCTGTGCGGCCTGATAAACCCTTTTTCGCATCATGGCGATTCACGGTCCGTACATCATCAGTGATCTTCTTCGTTCATTTTGCACGAGGTGGCGTAAATCCTCCCGCGAACGAGGAACCTGGTCGTCCATCGTTCACTGCTTTTCTTTCACAGAAGAGCGGCTCGTTACCTAGAAGGTTTTAGAGAGATGTTCTTTTAAGCGCGGCGCATCTCTCTCTCTCTCTCTCTCTCTCTCTCTCTCTGTTCACTACTTCAGACTTTTTTCTTGACTCATTGTTTACATTTCCTACGCACGATGTAAATGAGCATACTTTTTGCGATCGCCTTATTTGCCGGATAATTGCTTGAAACTCGAAAAAAGATATGCATGAGCATTACCTTTCTTCGCGTTTTTCAGTAGCGAACTTTAAGCTAAGGAATTCTAGATTCTCGTGTGATTATACTGTATTAATATTAGGTTTCAGATCTAAACTTTTAAAAAATTTTACGCATTACATTAATTTTTATAATAATAATATTTAAAATATTATTATATATAAAATTCTAAGATATGATAAACTAAAAATGAGATGGATATATTTATTGTTTTTGTAAGTATTTTATAGAGTATTTATACTGACGTCATGTTTGATGCTACGCTGATGATCAACACGCTTAAATCCGCACAAAGAAGGCTCATCAGCTATTGCGGCACAATGCTTAGTTTCGCAAAACCTCGCAACGGCGGCAGCTCATCTTTTCTTTTACGTGCGTGAGATTGATCCAAGTCATAAAGCCATAAACGAGGCGAATCGGCGATTTGCGCAATCGCTTTTGCGACCGGATAATCGCACGCGTCTTAGATATTCCTGATGACCGTATAAAGTGGAGCAACCGTGGAAAAACCGTTGAATTTTCTCGCAGCGAGAAATTTTAAACTCGTTTTACTTGCGAATCACTCAAAATTGGCGCACTTTCACCGGTCATTAGAGACACGTATCGAAGGAAATTTCGATTTTACATGAACTTTACATTGAGATTGTCGTAACAAACGAATCAAATTTGAATGAAATATATCGAAAGTCGAAGAGGATATTCTTGCTTAAATAATATATATTTGACAAATAAATCAATTTTTTTCTAATATCCATTACAAATTCAAAACTATTGTAGAAGATTCTAATTCTATAAATAAAAATACAGACATCTTCCAAATTTTAATCTGTAGTAGATACGGGTGATAGAAAATAATACAAATATATTAAAACTATTTCAAATCGTCAAAAGTATAAACATGTTAACATCATTGTTAACTTCATTCAAATTTCTTGCTTCTTACGAGAATATAATGTGATTTTTTTACTAGGAAGAAGTTGCAGTACTTTCTTTCTGCGAATGCAATAATACATCATTATTATGCGATACCACTATAAATCTGCTATAAGAAATAGCATAAACTTTCTCAGACGCGTCCAAGTAAATTTTGATATCGTCGATCGTACTTTTCACGGGTATCCAATTTCAACTTCATGCTTCACATCTGCGGTTTTGCTTCCGGAGGATTTTAGCGTTACGGACATTTCTCCAGACTCGTGAACTAAACGGAAATTCTCGCTTTACACAAAGGGAGAAATATTTTTATTATAAATATAAAATATAAATAACAACAGGAGAAAATAAATCACCGAACAAACATTCGCGAACATAAAATTAAATGATATAAATCGTTTACTCTTTCACAGTTTGAGTTTGATTTAAAATTGTTACTTACATAAACATGAAATGCACAGTTTTATTAATCGGTTTTATTAAATTTTGTAAATAAGCGCTGAAGAGATGTGACAGATAAGAAAATTATATGTTGTACTAGAAATGATACGTATACTAACTATGTAATGTATCTACGGCTATTTTTCGCAGCCGAGTAATATGTAATTTGTTTTTTGTATTTAAGAATAATTATGTTATATTAAAATACTTTTGAGTCTTAAAACAGGAAATGTACAATAAATTAATTTTTTTTTTCAAATCGAGCGTTTGGGGAAAGGAGAACGGATTTCAAATCTAATATGTATATCCTACTTAATACTTCTTAACGTTTTCTTTTTAATATGTTAGGCTTTATGTGTTACATCTTAATATAGTTTAAGAATTATGTTATAAATGTGCACATTAAGAAATATATATATATATATATATATATTACGCATATATTTATATAAAATAAAAAGATTATGAAAAGATTACAGATTTTTTTGTATTGTATTTAAAAGTAACACAAAAAGTTTGAATGATTTAGAGGTTAGATAAAAAATATTTCATTTAAATCATAATTATATTGTTAAATATAAATATTAAACTTTATTGAACTGTTTTATATGTATATATATAATATTCATTTTTAAACGGAATAAATATAAATTTCCATTTCTCCTCACTTTTTGCAGAGACTCATATATACATTCGTAACTGTTACACCATTATATTTTAATACTACAGTTTAAATATAATCATTAAAAGATAAATATATTTATACATTGTGGAATTAAAATTCCACACTGTCATAACTTCTTTTCATTACCAATTGATTTCTTCTTAATCGCTACCAACAGAGAACTCGAGAAAATCCTTCTTGACGCGGAGTCAAAGCGATCGGTCGTTCAGCAAACCGGAGATCTCGGCGGGTGACGTTCTGTTTTCGGATACGATGCGCCTCAGTCTCAGCAAGAAGATCAAGGAATCTTCATCGTCATCGTCATCGTCCGCAGTTTCACGCGAGGATGTCGATGAGGAAAGTTCGCTGAGAAGAAAGACCGAGTCAAGAGAGATCGAAGAAGAAATAGATGGCGGGTTTAAGAATTCCAATCGTGAGATCGAGACTAGCAAGAACGTTGATGAGATTCCTGAGAAGACTGCCGATAATGCCGAAAAGGAGGTTGATCTGCCTCCAGACGCGCGCAGTGATATTTCCGATGCGAGTAATGAACATTTCCGTACAATGAGACCTACAAGCTGGTCTCCGCCGCCTGGCAGGCAGAGGCATCGTTTCAAAATTGGTAACTCTAGCGCTGATGCGGATGAGAATCCTGCCAATTCGATCAGGGATCACCGGCGAACGATTTCTTCAGCGTCGACAGCATCGTGGAATTCGACGAGTTCTTACGGATCTTCGAAGATCGAAATCAACTCGCCCGAGAGCAATGTCTGTAAGATCACGGTGAGCCCGCGCTCATCGCCGCTGGTACATCGGCTGCAAATCGGTCCGGAATCCAGTCCGAGAGGCGCCAGAAGAACGTCCATTCTTATCAACGGCGATCAAAGTACAAACGCGGAACTAACGCCAGGTAACAAAGTGACTATCAGCGTCGGCGGAGAAGATAGCGTGTGCAATCCGACAGTGATCTCTGTAAACTCGGAGAATCCACCGAAGGTTCAGAACGCCGTGGAGAATCGCACTCTAGTGATACTCCAAAATTATAAATCGAATATCGTGGTCGAGTCGACGAATGACGATTCTCGTACCAAACAAATCGGGAAGGATTACGTCGTTGAAAATAGCGAGACGAATCTAAAGATGAATGGCGAAGCACTAAAGTCGACTAGCGATGATACTTCCTTGTGTCGTCACGTGAAACAGTCGGCATCAAATTTTGAGAAACAAAAGAGGCTGAACGTTGAGACTAACTCTTCTAATTCTAATCAGTCTACGAGATTTTACACATCAGATGAAAGAACGACGCGGCCGGAATCCAAGACGCGGTTCAAGGATATCGAAAGTTCCTCCAAACTGCCCAGCTTGTCCAAGGAGGCTCTGATCTCTAAGCTGCTCGAAGATTCCCTACGAAAGGCGCGCGAGAACGGTGAAATCCTGGACGAGGACAGCGGCCAGGCCATTTTGAAGATCCTGAAGCAGAGCTTACTGAAGAGCAAAGAATATGAGAGTTCTGAGTCTACTCTGGAAGCAAATTATTCGCGTTCATCCAGCTTGAATTCAGATGGTGACTTCATCTCGACGAATCTCTTCCTCGAAGAGAATCCATACGAGGTGATCAAGGAACCGATTTACGAGGAGATACCCGACGAACCACCGCCGTTACCTCTAAGTCCGCCACCCACAGAAGATTATATCAAGGACAGAATCTACTTCGGCGATGTCGAATATTACAAAAAAATCACTCCAGATCAGTTTCTCGGCCCTTATTTATCCGAGGAAGTTTTTAAGAAGTCCAACTCGGAGGATCTGGCCGAGACCTATTTGTCCAAAAGTCCCGAAGACTTCTTCAAGAAAATGTCAATGTCGCCCGAGGACGAGAATAATATCTCTACCAAGTTCGAATTGTTAAGTTTCCTAATGGATTCTAAGGATCGCACGCGCTCCGCGGAGGAGGACGAGGATGAAGACGAGGACGAGGAAGATGACGCCGAAGGAGACCTAGAAGCTCTATATGAGCAAAAGGAGACTAGCCTGGGCGATCTCAGTTCCAAGAGTTCACAGATCTCCAACGTATCCGACAGTAGCGAGGAATGCAACATTATCTTGACGAGCTCACCGGAAACGTTGAAAGTGAGTTTGAAGCTACCCAGACAGTAAAATGTTAGCAATTTGTCTACAAATTGCTGGTAAATTCGATCAAAATATTCAACAAATTCATATCAACTGAGTCTGTATTGTTTGCTGACATAATGTGAAAGCAAGTTGTCGGCAAAAACCAAGCGAAACTTTGATCGATTCTTGCCGCCAATTTGTTGTCAAATTGCCAACAAACATCACACGATTTTGCCGATAATATTTTTTTTTGTTTTGTCGGTGAATTTTTTCGTATATCTGTCAACAATTTAATATCATTAAATATAACATAATTTGCATCAAATTTTTTTTGTCTTTTTGTTGACAAAATTTATAGCAAACACTTGACAAAATTTGTTTTCAACAGACTTGACTAACCGAGTACCAATTAACGATTGGAGTAAACATTTTTTGGGATCTCTGAAATAATAACATATATGTTACATGCTAGTTAATGTTCTAATCAATGCTTCTTATCGTTGTCACAGTCGCGGACAGTCGACATAGAGAGAACCGATAGCGGAGTCGGATCTGAGAGCAGCCAAGCCAGTAGCACTCGATGTGTCGCGAGACGCTGGAGGACAGGCAACGTCTCCTCCGGCCCGGGAAGCCTCCTCGGCGGAATGCCGCAGGTGATTTCCGGGGCCACGAAGTTGTGCGAGGACTGCGAGCAGCGACTGGATCCTCTGATAACAGACAGGTGAGCCTGAGAGACTTGACACCGAAACTGTTAGTTTTAATGCATTCGATATCCGGTATCACAGATACGGAAAAATGCTTCGATATCCTGAATGAATGATCGCTCTCACATTATAGCTTCACCTCTTTACAGTTTCCCGTTTGAGTCGTCGGACGGATGATAAACGTACTATAAGAGCTTTTCGAAACTCGTTCTTAACGTTCTTCTCGACGTCCTAAATCGTATCGTTGTTATCACTTCCACTCAGATTCGCAGATAACGTTCGATGATCCGGAGAGAGGATATAACGGTCCAAAGTCCTCGCTAGAGCGTATCTTCCACGGCTGCGCGGCCGAGTTTCGACCGTGAGAGATTCGGTTTACTGCGAACTCCGCGCGAGATTCGCTCGATTCGCCTCTGAACTATAAATAAATCTACGAACAAAGTGCCGTTCTGCGTTCCGGCCTCCCAGGAGTAATCCTGCGAATCGAGGAACGAATGCCGTTTCGTTACGGTCGCGGACTTTTCACAGCTGTGATCCACCTGCGCATCCGTCGTAGCGATCTGTACCAATCTTTCTCTTGTGAGAAATCAATCGAAAAAAATCATCTTTGCTCGAATTAATGCACCAATTACTGAAAACGCAAGCTTTCTGATTAATTAACAGTCTCTCTAATTAAATTCTCCAGTAAACAAGAATGGAATAAAATGCATTGAAATTTTTAATCCATCCGTATCTTAATTTACTCTTGGCAAGCTTAGCTCTCTAAATACCAAAGGCTATTGAACGCGTTTAGAATTTGTATATCTAAGAATTTGTTCGACTAGATTACGCGACAAATGCAGCGCGAGAGAAACAGTGAGCTACTTTCTCCAACCATTGATTTTATTTACCCGAAAGCGAAAGTGTCGTTATCGAAGAGCGTGGTTGACGCTTGATGAATGGATAATGCAATATGCGTCCGGAAGTTGCGACAACCGCTTTCGTCCGTGATTGTAGATTACACATACAAATGTGTAGTAGGTGCAAGCTTCATATTCGATTGTCTTCGCTTTCATCTGACAAAATCTTTTTGGTAGCAACTTCCTTAATTATAACGTTTGCGTTATCGCGGCGTCGCGCAGATATTTTTATTTTTCATGTTTTTTTTTTCAGCGGTGTCGTTTATGCGCCTTTCGTGTGCAGGAAGTGCTCGAAGAAACGCGCGGAACGGAAAGAGATTATCACGGAAATCGTGGAAACCGAGCAGAAGTACGGCAGAGATCTACAGATCATACTCGAGGAGTTCCACCGGCCGATGTTAAGAGCGGGTCTTCTCACGTCGGAACAACTGTCGGCGATCTTCCTAAACGTCGAGGAACTACTCGAGCATAATCTCGTCTTAGCCGAGAAATTAAAGGACAGCGTGGAACTCGCTCAGGTAAGCCTAGAAACTCTTACAAGACGTGTATTTCAGTTATCTTATTTTAAATACGCGTATCGAAAAGTATGTGTTGCGGTGTCTGATCTTTTCGATTGTGTAGGAATCCGGGGACGAGGATCTCTTAACGGTGGACGTGGGTAAGATCTTCCTCGAGTCCGAAAGAATGCTCCACGCTTTCGAGAGTTACTGCACGCGTCAAGGCGGCGCCAGTTTATTACTACAAAATCTGGAGAAAGAGAAAGAGCTTCTTCGCATCTTTCTCAGGGTTTCTCAAATGGAGAACACGGTTTTGCGAAGAATGAATCTGAACTCCTTTTTAATGGTATTGTCACTTAATTCCTTGACTTAATCTTTTATTCAGGAATGAAAGATATAAATCATACATTCATAAATTTGATGTATTTTTTACAGGTTCCTGTCCAAAGAGTTACGAAATATCCTCTGCTTCTGGCACGTTTGCTCAAAGCGACACCCTCTGTTCGACCTGATATCCAAGAAGCGAAAAAGAGGCTTAAGCAAGCACAAACAAATATCGAGCTACATTTGGAACACATGAATGCTGTAAGTATATTACAAAGAATACAAAGTACATATCTAGTACAATTTAAAATTGAAAATAAATATGTACTTATAATTATAATAGGAGGCAAAGGATGTTACGTCGACGAAATTGTGGAGGAGAATATCAATTATTCAGAATGGCAGACGGTCCGTCGGCGAACAGGATATGGTGAATATTAAATTAAGAAAGGTGTGTAAATCTAATTAAGATGCTCTATTTATACTTATTCAATTTTAAAATGTCAATTGCTTAATTCTTTAATCATGCTATTAATTTTTATAAAATTTACATTAGATGGCTGTCGAGATTTTGGAATGGGCACACGAAGAAGCTAGGTTTGTCCTCGAAGGACGTCTTCTGGTAGCGCAACCGACTGACAATAATTGGAGACGCGGTCGAACTGTTAAACTTGCGCCTGTTACTGCCATGCTTGTTACAAACGGCAAAGTAAATATGTACAATACGTGTCTTTAAATGTGTCTCGTAAATAATTTTGTGCATAAATATAAAGGACATTTTTATTTTTCAGCCGAATGCCAACTATCCCGAATTTAACGATGAATCGCTCTTTCCAAAGCACATAGGTATCAAGGAAGCTACCTTACTTCTGGTCAAAGAGAAACTTGGACGATATTCTTTATTACGAGTGAGTTATTAGTATATTTCACATTGTTTTATTAATCACGCGAATCCGTTTTTTGAAACATTGATTATTTCAGGAGCCGCTGTACCTCGATAAATGCATAGTATGTTGTGAAACGGATCTCGAAGATTATTTCGAAATACAGGAATTGTCTTCTAAAGAAACATTTATATTTAAGGTAAGATTATTTAACTTAATTTTAAATACAGATTGGGATGATATGAATTTTAATTTAAAGATAATTTATTGACATTGGTACGAATAAATGGAAAATTGATTTATCATAGGCAGAGGATGGCGCGAGAACGAAAAGATGGTGTAGAACATTACAAGCTCACGCACAGTCTCTTGGCGCTTGGCGCAAACGTCGAGGGGCCCTTCCTAATATCATGATCTGTGGTGTAGCGAGAAACTAAAGGTTTAGATGTAATAAGTGCACATGTAACACGATGTTATCGGATGTATTTAACGCATTTTTAAGCCACTGAAGTTCTTCACCAGTACGAAGAAGTCTAAGCGATTGCATAAATTCATGTATATGATCTCCAAATGAATTAGTAATGATTTATTGCGGAGAGAGAACGCTAGACCAAAGGATTTCCTCGCCTCGTTGACATGCGGCCGTCGACGAGCGAAAGTCTAGTTTTTACCGAATTCGAGGTATGACCATCTGTGTTCGGTTGTTACAGTACGTTGCAGAAACTTGAGTTTCCTACGACACTGTAAAATAAAGTGCTACGTGGCCTCGAAAGTCGCGCACAATTTCGTCGATTCCTAATGAATAATTTTAAGTACATATATATATATATATATATATAATATATATGCATATACATATATATGTATATATACACACACATACACACACACACATATATAGGATTATTTAATATTAATGATTAAATTCTCAAAAAAAAAGACGAGACGAGTAGCTGTGATATTGACCGGTGTATTGGGTATTGTTTTCTTTTCGCAAATTATTTACGGATGTTAACATACTTTATCTGCATTTTCCATCTGCGATTCTTTTTACCAGTATCGCTTTTTGCGAAAATGATATTAATAGGGTAGATTTTATTAGATTCGAGGTTATATATAGGGTTTGCAGATTAATAGTATTGAAGAATTCGCATGAATCAGCAGCGTCAAGGATACACGGTGCCGTATATGTTCCGTATAATTGCGTGCATCAATAATTTGTAAAGCTGTCGGAATATACTTATTTTAATTTCTCCAATTATTCTCTTTCTTTCTCCAAATAATTAACAGTATTTTTATGATGTCTAACACAACACATGCAAATTGTACATTATTTTTATTTAAGAATTAAGCCATACTGTGTATATATATAAATGTATATTTACAGATTTCCTCACAAAGTTCTAACAGAAATTCACTGTAACAAATTAATCTGCTACATTACAATCTGCGATTTAATAAAACTGAAATTTGATGCATTTCAAGTATAGATCGTTCCGATCAGATACTCATTCCAACATTTTCTTCCAATATTTCTGCACAGTCCTGTACTACAATATCTTTCGTGTTTTTTAACGGTAATAAGTGCCGAGATGAGCGATAATTATACAATTTAAGCTCCGGATGTTTCTCGAGTAGATACTTGTAAGCGGTTGCTAGCTTGTTGATATCTTCTATGGTAAGTTGCGTTGGCCTGATCGTCGGTTCCAAGTCAGCCAACTTGTACATCATCAAACCTAAATCTTTGCGATGTTCCTTCGGAAAGAGAGTCCTATAAGAAAAAAGATAAAAAATTTATTTACAGTTTTATTTATTATCATAATAGGGATAATTTACAATATAAACAAACTTACTCGATGCATCGTATACTGTACTTCTGCCTGAAACTGAACACATGCCTCGTTATCATTTCAAAGAATTTAAAATCGTACTGTGTGCGTGGTTTGACCAATGGCGTAAATGACACTACTCCCACATCGACATCTGGTTTTGGAACAAAAGCTTCACCTATAAATTATAAATTGGAGTGTAAATAATAATTTCATAAAACAAATTTATATAACATAATAAAATGCAGTTTAATTACCAGGTATAATAAAACGAAGTATTGGAAATGTCCAAGTTTGAGCCATTACTGATAGCCTGCATCGTTGGTATCCCATCGGTGGAGCTACTAAACGTTCCGCTACTTCTTTTTGGAACGTTAATGTCATTTTTGTTCTACCAAATGCCCAAGGTCCACGTTGTTCGGATATCGCATGCAACCACTGAATTATAAGATGTGTCGCTAGACTAAACGGTAAATTGCCTATGATGAAGATATCTGGAGATTTATCATTCCAATTTCTCTTTTTCTCCAGTGGGAATAGACTTTCTATGTTTGTTTTCATAATGTCATCGTATATTATATCCATCTTTCCATTGATCGCACCGAATGAGTCCGCTAACATCTCTAAAGTCGGTTTAAATCTTTTATCTTTTTCCACAACTACTAATCGTTCAGGGACCTTTTTTAGGATAGATCGAGTTAATCCACCTGGACCTGGACCGACTTCTAGTACTTGACTCCCAGAAATATTTCCTGATTTTGCTATAATTTTGTTAGTTATATTTTGATCCAAAAGAAAATTTTGAGACAATCGTTTTATGGCACTCAAATTGTATAATTTCAGTATATCTCGTATGGTCGGAAGTGGTGGCAATCGTGGAGCAGACATCTTCAAATGTTAATCTTGTACAGACACACTTATGTGAAACAGTGGAGATTTACAAAGTATAATCTCCAGAAAGGAAAAAAATATCACTTTAAAAAATAAGCTTCTATTATATAAGCAAAAATATACTATCTATTTAATACAATAAGCAGTAAACTTCTTTATTAACATTTCAAACAAAGTAACTTTTTATATAGCTTTCTCAATTGTCTTTTCTGGCACTTCAAAGTCATCTAAGAATTTTTCCTGTTTAACTGCATATATTGTATAAGCATAGATTCCAATGACTCCAAGGCTTAAAGCAATAGCGGTACGATTATTAGCTTTACGATATTTCAGTACGTTTTTTGCTCTTTGCAAATTCTGTTCTTCCATACGTTTCATATAAATCATATCTGTAGACTTAAGCTTTGTTGCATCTTTTATTATATCAATTTTTGGCATAGCTTCATTTTGTCGAAGTTGATTATCTGTAGACAAATGTATTAAGTTTACTTATGTCAAAGAATACCAAGTAAAATATTCAACTTAGATCATTCACCAGGTCCCATTTCCACACACCAGTGTCCTCAATTAATTAGAATAGATCTTCGTCTCTTTTCTTGTTATCAGTGTGTTCCAGCCTCGTCAAAACTTAAATAGAAAAAATATCATTGTAAAAACTGTTTACCTGTTTATATAATGATTATAGACATTTTAAGTA
The DNA here is from genome assembly GCF_001594075.2 of Trachymyrmex cornetzi. NCBI lineage: Eukaryota > Metazoa > Arthropoda > Insecta > Hymenoptera > Formicidae > Trachymyrmex > Trachymyrmex cornetzi. The sequence goes on from NW_017296957.1 coordinate 1,378,157, forward strand.
GTAAAAATCTTTAAAAAATTTAAATATAGTATTTAGATGACACACACACACACACACACACACACATATATCTATCTCAGAATTTCAATATATCTACAAATTTATATATAATTTTAACTACATAAAAATGTCTCCTATAAAGTTATGAATATGAACTGAATAAATTACTAATTAATCTTTCTACAAAATTATAAAAATATAACTTAATTTTAATCGGAAAACGCATTAGAAACTAGAATTTTGAGGTTAAGTTAAATCAGCTTATTAACTCTTATTAATATTTTAAGTGCATAATAATTATCAAATATTGATTAAGAAATACTCTGTACATTTGATAAAAATATGTACGTTACACATACGGTGAAAAAAATATAACTCGGTTTAGATTCTTCACATTGCAAGATCACACCACGCACACCTGCTACCTGCACTTCTACACACAGTACACACAGTGCACACCACATCATCCTAGAGTCCCTCTAGAGTCTACTCTAGGGACTCTACACCATCCAGTGCGATACTGCCATCACAGACGAGCGGCGATTATGTGCAATACATGATAGAAAATAACTTTAAGCATCTCTGTTGGTATTATCACGCATAATATATATTAATTTAGTTTTATTGAATTGATTTTATAGTAACATTTATTGATATTTCTGAGATTTTAAATATGATAATTCATAAATCTTCAATATACAGCGTACGTTATACTTTTATCTTTAGCAAACATCATTAATTGCAACTATTTATATTTGCAATTATCAACAAAAACTTATATAAATTTATATAAATCGATAAAATATCAAAAGATCAAATAATCAGATAAAAAAATAATACTTGGTGAACTTTCAAGAATTTTCAGGATTTTAAATTTAAAAGTTCAAGCTGTCAAAATTTAATCCCATTACATAATAATAGTGTAGTTAAGTCTAAAGAAACTATAATTACAGTCGAAGAATCATCGTCTACATTGATCAATTTCTAAGATTAAAGCTTAGTACATCTATCGTGTTATTTGAAAGAGACTTATTCTTAAACCGATATTCATTTCTTACAAAGATAGTCTTAAATACAGTCTTGAAATTTCATGAGCCAATCACAAGTCGTATTTGCATCTTCAGACATTAAACTTAAGATCTTAAAATAAAGACGGATTATGTATACTGTGCTCAAATTATTAAAATATCAAGAGAATATAAGGCTGCGCAAATAAAAAACCAGAGAAACGCAATTTTAAAATCATTATTAATAAAACAAGCTTTAATAATTGTAATTCACTTTTTCTATATACACATAAAATAAATATACCATTTTTTTAAATTAATTGACTTCTTAATGGTTTTTCGCAGATAATATGTTTATCAAAGACTAAATTATAATCTTAAACAGAATATTATTTTAAATATATATTTTACATTTTATTAGCATCAAAAAACTTTTTAGTGTTTTATTACAGACTCGCGTTTCAATACAGAAATGTACAATTTGATTTGTTAGATAAATGATTTATTAAATGAAAGCGTGTATAGCTAGAATAAATATTACGCAGAAGAGAAGAGGCAGAACTATTAGGTGTTAAACTTAATTCCTGCCGTTTTTCGTCTCCAAAATTGATTTGTTTCGAAGGGAAATATCTTAATCAAAGTATTATTAATAAAGTATTATTAATTAGTAATAAAGTAGAAAATGGAGGAAATTACTTTGATTAAGGTATTCGTTCATCTTCCTTTCGAAACAAATCAATTTTGGAGACGAAAAACGGCAGGAATTAAGTTTAACACCTAATATAAAAAATCAAGAAAACAGTATATAAAAAAAAATATATATATAATAGTAAATTTTCTATTAAAAAATTAAATCGTATCTCCTTCAATATGCACACAACTCATTAAATACGTAAATCGAAAATAATTCCCATAAATCATTTCAGCATAATATTTATTGCAGCAACATTGCAACGTTCGTATAATATTATAAGTAGACAACATTGGAAATGTTACTGCAAGTTTCATTATATGATATTATTTTTATAATTAAAAAATAGAGAAATTCTTTTAAATCTCTAATTTAAAATAAGGAAAATGATTTATAATTTGTTTTTAATACACGATATTGATACAATAATAAGATGTTGTAAATATAGATATATATAAATATTTTTTTTTTTTT
>NW_017296957.1:1380432-1393695 GCF_001594075.2 Trachymyrmex cornetzi
TATATATATATATATATATCTGTAAGGCTCTTCGTCGTCGTCGTCGTCGTCGATCGATCGACTGCTCCTTTTCGAGAGGAGTCTGACAGCCGTGCGCGTTGTACTCTCACGTACTTACTCGGTACGTTAATAATGACGTGCACGCGTGGAATTCGATAGATTGCGAGCGATCCGCCACTGAAATTCGACATACAATCGGTAGTCGGCTCGCGAGTGGATTAGGGGGCTTGGATAAATTTTCAATTGAATCGCTAAGCTCTCTCGAAGCTTAACTGACGTTGTACGTTACGCTGGCATATTTCATAACAATTAGATATCTAATATTTCAGGAATGGAGAACACACACTGCGTCAATCCTATGTGTAAAAAAATAACAAGAGAGAAAGAAAGAAAAAGAAAGAGAAAGGAGAGAATTTCGGTGATTTGAAAATCTCGATTAAAATTGCATCTTAAAAATAATAAATATTTGTAGAAAAATAATTATTATAACACGGTAAGAATTATTTTGCTGAAGTATATCTAAAAATTTAGGTAAATACAGATTCGAAAATGCTTTTGTTACATCTTCAAAATAATTATATACTCTCTGTCTAATAAATCATTATTTCTATTACAAGTAAACAAACATAATAGGATAAAAGGAAACCTAGTGACAAAGACTGTTAATTTTTATAACAGAGTTATAACAATTCTTCTATGTTCATTAAGTTTTCTTTTATTCTCATGAAATAAAATTTTAGGAATTGCGTTTAATTCAAAGTTAATGTCGCGCATGCAAGTTGGATGTACGCAAACAATATTCTATAGAAATTTTGCAGAGTCGAATCTTTTAACGACTATGCGTGCATTTTTTCATTTTGCCCGAATTCGATGGGAAATTTTAGCTCGCCTTCGTTGCTCGTTAATGAAAATCAATGCTTGGACTCGTTAAATACTCGCGATCCGCGTCAGGCAGCCCAAATAGTGAACACGTCGCATCTGATTCGACGAAAATGCGAATTCTCTATTTCAGTTAAATTTACGAGCATGCTGGTTTTAATTTATGCTGTATCCTGTTTGCTGCTGACTGATTTGTGATCTTGGCGAACAAGTTTTACGTCCGCACACTCGCGTGACATTTGATGTGAAAATATACCTCCCATTCGTCTTGTGCAACATTTTAAATCGATCAGATTTCGTTATTGTTTGAAAGTGTTATTAAAAATAAAAAAACATGTGCGCTTCGTTTTTGTAAATCTCACGTATGTATCTCCAATATTCCGTATATATTTAAAATTTTTGTAATACAATATCTTCCCATTCTTTATCTCATCCAGCAAAAACTCTCTCTTAGTTTAATATAAATTAAAGTAAAAAATATTATATTATACATATATCAAGAGAAAAAGAATTTTCATTGTATTTTAAAAGAAAATACACAATCACTTACAGCAGTATATTTTAATAACTATTATAAATAAATAAATTAATATATTATCATGTATTTCATTTGTACAATTTTATATTGCATCTTACAATATCATAAAGATTACAACTAAAGAACGTACTTGTCAAACTTAAATATAATTGTATAAAGATTGTGAGAAAGGGTATAATCGTTGGATTAATGTATATTTCAAAATCAATTTGCTGTGTATACAACATGCAAATGTGTTAATATAGAAGGAATATGTTGAGTCAGTTAAAATAATAATACATTGCATATGCCACATTTCCACAAGAATGCGCATAGTCATTGCACGATAATTATAATTGAATACGATTTGAAATTAATGATTACTAGCACCGAGCTATTAGCGCAAATTTTATCTCTGTTCTCGCCTATTTAATGCAGCGATGTGATGCCATAATAACGCATCGATTTACGGATTTGCAGTAAAAGCATATATGCCCGCATCTATTAACATTTTCAGAATGCTCAACGAGATAGCGTGCTGATAGGAAATTCTATATCGAATTCCTTTATTCATTGTCGGCGACACCCTGTGCGTGTGTGCGTGTGTGCGCGCGCGCGTGTGTGTGTGTACATATGTATGTGTGTGTACGTATTGCGTGAAATGACGTTTAAAATAACAAAATGATGTGTATCATTCTAAATTTTTTGTAGTAAAATCTCATTCCAAGAAAGTGAAAATACAATCCTTGAAAAAAGTGAAAAATGTGTGTGTTTGTATTTTTACTCTCTTAGAGAGTGAGATTTCATTGCAAGATTTAGAGTGAAATATGTACATATACTCGTATGTTGCTATTTTAAGCGCCATTTCACGCAATGTCTTGGAGTTAAACTTGTTAATAAAATGTTCTTCCACAATCGAAAAAAACTGATGTATTTTTACTCGAGCGCGGTGTTCTTTAATTAATTAGAAATTAGAGGAAAGTTGCCGATACTGACATAGGTCTCCTAAAGTGACACCCACTTATTTCTTAGAAACTAACTATTGCACTTTATTAATACTAATAAAATCATGATCTGTTTAGCTAATTAAAGAAGTACAACCTCATAATTCATATATTTGTGGCTTATTTCTATACCAAATTAGCTAAAAACCAATTCTATGAATCCGAGAAGAAAATTCTTACGGTGTTTTTTTGCAAATGGCGTAATTAAAATAATAGTGACTGTATTATTAATAATATGATATCATTTTAAATGTTTATAGTTTCATAAATTAGTTTTCTTTACAGAATAGGATATATCTTTATTTATAGAATAGGAATGTTGGTATTATTGCCTACTATGTCAGTTTTGGAGCTCATTTTGTCAGACGCTCATTTTTGCATAACTTACGAAAAACTTAATTATTGCAAAATTGCAAACAGTATTATAAAAATTGCTTATACTATCTGATAGAAGACACTTTTTATTTTGTATTTATGTTTTTGAAGTTGTATTTTTACCTTTTGTTTAAGAAATATTGTCTAAGAACAAAGTGGTATGTCGGTATCGGTGACCTTCCTCTATTTCACGAACAGGTCAATAAGGGATAAAGATTGAATCTCCGAAGTATGGAGTCGCGAGCTATAGTCAGACTATCAACAAAATGTGATAACGCGATTGTGCTACTCGGATTCATCAGCAGTTTCGATTTTCTCCATTAAATAAGTAAGGAGTTTCATTTTTCTCGTTGAATTCTTGCGTTTCTCTTATGACCCACTGTCAGAAACTGAAACGTGAGTTCTTGTAGAGCGAAAAATTTGCGTATGCATGAGAATTTTTGTATTAATAATTCAACGAGTATTTCCTTACACAGAACAACATATATTATCGATTTCTCTTAAGAAAGTTCACCAAAGTTAGACGGAAAATGCTTCTTCGTTTTAGCATACAAAACTCAAAATTCCAAAGTTTAATTCTTGTGACATATTAATAATTCATCCAGTATCTGCTCTTTAGACGTGTTAGGTATATATATCTCAATTGCGAGAAAAATTAAGTCATTCCTTAATAACTTTATTTCTTGAAGTTGAATTTCAGAAGATCTGGACAGAAATTTCGAGATGCAAATTTCGAGACAATATTATTTTGAAGTTAATATTTTAAAGAGATGAAATTTTACAAACTATTTATTCTAAAATCATTAAGATTGAGAAAATATAAATACTTTCTTCTGCTGTTCTAGCAGATTTATAAGCAAATCGGGTATGCAAAAATAAAGATTTCCTATCTTTCATAGCTTGGCTATAAAAATAATTAATGATATTTTACTGTATGTCATCCTCGTGTACATTACTACAGAATTAATAAGTAGAATTATTATGAATATATATATATATATATACATGTATATATACATACATATACATAGATATAAATAAAAATTGGGTTAGAATAAAAGTTAATAGTGCTAACTTCATGTGCAAAATTCATGTAGTTGTAATTTCGTTAAAAATGAATTTGGTAATTTATACATATAAAAAATTAAGAGCTGGACAAAATGGGAAATTTTCTTTTCATTTTGTGGACTTATCACGTGCCCAAACAAAACTTGTGAAAATTTTCGACTTTTTAACGTGAAAGGTTAAAATTTTCCCTACAACGTAGTTTTTAAAAATGTTTTTTTTTTAATTTTTTGTTACTGAGTTATCGAATTAAATAAAAAGAGCATTTTGACTTTGATTGCTCATAACTTTGTTAAAAATCATCGCACGCAAGCGCGCACGTCAAAAAACAATTTAAAAAAACAGATTCTTAAAGCTGAAACTTTGTTCTATTAAATGATGCAATTGCTAATTTTTTTTAAAAGCATGTAAACGTGATATAAATGAAATAAATAACGCTACAAACTTCCGTTCCAACCCAATACATCTGTTTTTCTCCTTGATTAAATTACTCTGATATATACATTATGATATTATACATTAAATTATTCAGAAATTTATTGTATAAATTAACATAAATTGTAACTGTGTTATGACTGAAATATTTTATACGATAAATTATGACTGTATTAAGGACGCCATTAACCCAAAATGGTTGCATGATATAATTGCAAGAGACAATGCAGTACAACCCTCCAATTGAACAAAATCAGATGAGATAAAGTATATTATTAACTAAATAAGTAATTGATTACTAGCGCATGTAATTAACTGAATGATTAAATGGACAATTAATTGCCTCGCAATTATTGTTATTTCGCATGCATATGTATGTAACTGATATAATAAAAATCCTCAATTATATGCATCATGTACATTTAATTGTAAGTAAATATGGAATCAATAATATATTCTATTAGTAACAATATAAAAATAAAGGCAATAAACCACTCACGCTTGTTGTCGGCAGCGAAAATTATATATTCTCAAGAAGTTACAAAAATTTTAGACGTTTCGGTCTTAAATTAGACCCTCCTCAGTAAACGATAAAGTATTCTATTAGTACCTATATACAGAATATTTTTTGCCACATGCGTTGCAATAGCTACCATGGTTCCATTAAACTAACCTAGTATCACTCGCGCAAAAGCTGACCTACGAAATGATTCACGACGAAGTTTGCACTGCCCGCAGATTGAATTACGAAAGTTTATCGAAGGTAGCAACCTACGCGCGCTACCTTCCTCTGGATATCATCGCCTTTGAAAGAGAAAATGAGAGAGAGAGAGAGAGAGAGAGAGAGAGAGAGAGAGAACGAGAGTGGGTTAGGAAATTTTTATTCGATTTTTTCATTCCCAGTTGATTATTATCCAATCTGATTCGTAGAGATATGATTTTCGGGTATAACGGAGAATTCTCTCTTTTCCTCAGAAGTTTACAACAAAATTATTCCTAGCTACTGAGAATACAGCTAGTTTTATCTCATTTATAATAGTACCATTCTTAAATTCTACGTTTTTGCGATTTCAAGCAAAGGTAAACTTCAGAAGCACTGATAAGTACGGATAAGAGAAAGTCGAAAGGATCCTCGCACGCAAGCTCAATGTACTGGAAAACATGATTTATTCTATGGTTTTCCAATATGTAGAAAAAAATTTTAACATTGAGAGAGGATCCATTTTGACATTAATATGGACTGATGTAATATATTTCAGTACGTTTTAATAACAGATAATAATCATATATATGAGATAAACCTCTTTTATGCATTCATTAAGCATTAAAACAGATATGACATTAACTTTCAGTTTTTTTATATGTATAAGTTATTAAATGTATATTTTATATGTATAAAATATATTACATTCCTGAATACATTTACGTATCCATTTATTGAAATTTTTTCATTCAAAGGAACGCTAAGCTTTAGAAAACAAGAGGAAAAAGAAGAATGGGACATTTTTTTGAGATATTAATATGTTAATTTAAATATTCTGTATAATTGGATTTTTAATTCGTGTCCAAAAGTAATATACGCAAATATTTGACGGAAATTTACGCTAAAGCAAGATTTTTCATCGTTTATCTTATGCATTTGAAAAGCAAACCCTATGACACTATCTTGATGTGAAAGAAACGCCTTCCTCGTTACGGCAGCATACCGAGATCGACGACGATATGGAGAATATAAGTGACTTTATAGCGTATCGAGTGTAAAGTGGATCCGTGTATTTCAAAAGGATAGAAAAAATGAGAAACGAGACTTCTTAACCGAAGAGGCGGCCGAGGAGACAGCGGCGGCTGAGGTGCGGCAAGATACATTCTCGGAGAGACGCCATTCCGTCGACGGCGGATTTCATGCTGCAAGACGATATTTTTTATTTATGAGGCCCGTTAACGTACCGACGCCCCGAAGCTAAAGCCCTTGGCCAATATCTATGATAATGCACGATATCGTGTGACACGGGTTTCGACGACGACGATGATGACGATGACGATGAAACGTGCCTATATCACAGAATTGCACGTGCGTACCATGCAGGTTCACGAAGAGAGAGTGCCATCGACTTCGATTACGGAAATTGTCGCGCAATATACGTACCTTTAAGTATAACAATTATTCATTAATGTAATATTCTTAACATGTTTTGATTGTTACAAATTAAAATGTGTTAATTAATAGAATTATCAAATCATATATTTTCACTTACAACAATTTGAATTTTTCTCGAAATTTTCATTTTGTAATTGTAAACATGATTGAAACCAGTGAGTTCTGTACATATTAGGGTAAACCTTGAAGTCGTGAGGGCGGCCGAACTGTGCGAGAGGATGAGAAAGTGATGGACTTAAGTTTAAAGCCTGAGACACAATCAAAAAGCGTAGGCAATAGGAACAGAGCTGTCAGGTTACAAACGGAAAATTATGTTACATTCCTGACACGATTTCTATTAGGATTTCTTATCAGGATCTGACTGTACATTAGGGATAACCTGCTAGGGGCTTTAATCGAACCCTGATTCAATTTCTGCTCTGGTTATTGCCTGTGCTTTCAATTGTGCTTAGGCTTTATAGCGAATTTGATTGAACACATTAATGCACAGTGACGCATATTAAAACCATTGTACACTGATTATCTGTAAAAATGAAATGCAAATATTTTAAATTATAAATACATATTTGTGATATTTTATCTAGTAGCATAATAAAGTGTACTAAATATTTCACAGTTTAATCAGATTTTACATTTATTATGTAATAAACACAAATCTTTACATCAATTTGTGATACGATGGCTTTAATATGCATCAGTGCATGAACCTGTCCAATCGAATTCGCTATTAAGAATATCTGCCTCGCTTTAATATACTATATTAGAACGAGGCAGATGTCCTTAAATCGTATAGCTCTTGCAGCTCTGTGCTGTTTCCATCACATGCTTTCATAGGCAAGAGGAAAGGAAGAGACAGGGAAGGTTCACTCCAGTCTGTATAGAGTTCACTGATCAAGACGTACCGCCGCGTCTATAAGCAAATCGGAAATCGAAGATGAAAAGAGTCGTCGAGTTAATAAAGTTAATTAATTATAGTAAATAATAATTGAGAATAAACGTTTATTATTCATCGAAAATAATTATTCACTATGACTGACAACAGACGCAATTATAATAATTCATTAATTGAGATTACTGCTATAACAACTTATTATCGAACATAATTATTATAATAATTATTTAATTATGTCAATAGAGATTGTGTAATTCGATAAATGTCGTATCGTCAGTTTTTAAGAGTATGTTAATAGCGGGAATATAAATTGCCTTTTTGAATAATACGATCTTATCTTTAAACTAAAATTTAAACAAGACCCTTGAGATGTATCAGCTGCCACATCAGGTTTATCATCATTAAGCATCAAATTCTGAATTTATTTCGACATTATGGTATCGTGCTCAACGTCATTAGAATATCAAATGTATAATCCGTTAAAAGAGCAACGAAATAAATTACAATGGTGTTATTAAATTTTTTAAAGATAACTATTACATTATTCTTAGTTACTTAAAAATACAAAATGACAAAAATGTGAAACGATACGCAAAAAATTGGATAATAAAATGATGAATCGTTTAGATAAAAATGCAAGAGAAAAATTGCGTTATCTATATTTTGCTGAAACTTACTTTATACTTTAAGTCGTTGTATTATAAATAATAAAATATCAATGTCGCAATCTTCATTGGAAAAAACTCAAATCTGAATAGATAGATAGATAGATAGATAGATAGATAGATATCGTTATTTATTAAGCGCTTTAAAACCGAATTCTCTCAGGCGTTAAAAAGCAATAGATGATTGAGTAACAGAATAAGAGAAATTGAAACCAAATAAAATAAAATTTCAAAAATAAAAAAAATTTTTTGAATAAAAAAATTTGAAAAATAAAGAATATAAAAAATGTAGGTAGAAGAATAGAGATTCGCATTCTCTGATTTTAGTATTGTGCTCTGTTAGAAAAAGTTGTGCACATCCCTTCAACCCTTCAACTGAATATTTCAGAAAAAGAGAGCGTTGCAAGCTATTTTATTCTTTCTAAATCGAAAATGACGACTTCATAGGAATGTCTATTCTTTATATTTATGGAATGGACCAAAGAGTCTATGTAAAGAAAAATATGAAAGACATTGCATGCACTTTTTTATACGTTTTCAATTATTGCTATTATTATCAGATTCGATTATAGTTACTAATAAGATATTTTAAATCATACCATTTTTGTTATTAGTCCTTTTTACGATCAATGTTGACCTTTTATGCGCGAGAACACGTGTCACTTACATCAAATCAATTTCCATTAATGTCTACCTGAAAAACTACCATATCCCTTGACTTTTCCTATACAAGGGTAAACAGAGACAAGACTCGGACAAGCACGCGAGCCACTCGCGCTTCCGCATGGAAGTTTCCGTGCTTTTGCTATTAATGGCGAAGTTATTCTTAACTCGCGTCAGAAATTGAGCCGCTAGCGCTGTCTTTGAGAACTTCGCGCGCCGGCTCAATCGCGACATTAAAATTGAACGCCACGTGTCGAAGAGCGTAGAAGTATTCGTTCCCGATTTCCAGTGATTTTCTGTCGCGTTCGCGGAAATCCGATAGCCAGCAGAACGGGCTAATAACTCAAGCGACCTAGTTTCGAGAGAAAATAAAATGATCGTCAAGAAAAATCTAACATCTTTGCAACGTTTTTTTGATAAACTTTATTAATTTATATGTTTCAAAGTTTTCAAGCGTCAAAGGTGCGTTCGGGGAGACACTATTTGTTAATTCTATTCTTGTTTTACAAAACGATGAAAATATAATGACACAAATAGCGCTAATAGCTATCTCTGAATGTATCCTAAATGTACACGGAAAAAACGATTTTTTGCTGAAAATTTTGTCAAATACAGATCTGAAAATAATTTTGTTAAAACTTAAATTAGTTGCTAGAATGTTAAAATTTTGTGCAGTATTGCTCATTATTTTTTAATTTTCAACATAATTATTATAATGATCCAATAAAATTATTTTCAGATCTGTATCCAGCAAAATTTTTTATTTTTCGATAAAATCGTTTCTTTCCGTGTAAATGTTACAAGAAAATCTTTTTCATTTTTTCTTTATCACAAAAATTAATAAATACGATGGAAAATATTTTATGATTTAAGAATCATGCAATTCTTTTGTATTAGTAGGTTAGTTTGTATTAGTAGGTTATATAGATGAAGTTATATACATCAGGTGCAAAATTAATAAAGATTTATATAATGGATTACTCCTCATTTTGGCCCCCATATTGTTATATAATTTACAAAAGGATTAAAGGGATTTAGAGGATAATTGTTATTTAATCAGTTTTTGTTGAGATATAATACACGTAGCTGTTTGCACTGATGAGACAAATTACGTAGGCGTAGAAAGAGGTTCATAATACATTGCCATTATATTAATGCTGCTTCATTGTTTATAGCTTATAACGATGATCTATAAATGCAAATTGAAATACAAAAATATTTCGGAACCTTTAATTTGACGGGATATTAAAAATGTGCTAGGATATTTATTTGGACATTTTATTCGTCGCTAATAAAAATCGATAAATTATATATAATAATTAGATTTCTTGTAATTCGTATAAATTGTGAAAATTGTTTAATCTGAAAGATTAAATTAAAATTTCAAAGAAAAAATAGAAAAAAGGAGAAAGAGGTTGCGCGAAATTTTTACAAGGTGAATGCAGAAGGATCAAAGTAATCGGCGCAAGGTGTTATTTGCGATATGAACTAGCGCATGTTAGCTGAAATTGATGGATGTAGCGGTATGTTATATAAATAATTATTTTTAATCCTGTGTACGTCGTATTAACGATAAAGTTTGGAAGCTGTAACTATTTGCAATTTATGTTGCAATCGCTTGATCAGTGATCGTGATACGTAAAAATATTTTTCAAAATAAAAAAATGTAAATATTCCACGTTAAAAAAATATATATATAGATACATATTAAATTCGCATTAAGAAAGTTATTAAATTTGGTGAAATGATTTCTAAAAATGATTATACTTTCTCGAAAATATACACTGAGAAAAAAATATAGTCAATTTTAATAAATATTTAGTTCAATACTGCCAACTAAATATTTACTTACAGTAACTAAATATTTGTTTAGTAAACAAAATGATTGTTAAATCAAATTAACATTTCTTGTATCAAATAAATGTATCTTTATATTTAATAAATATTTAGTTGGCATGTATTCAACTAAATATTTATTAAAATTGACTATATTTTTTTTCAGTGTATCAACATCCAAAAAAAAAAAAATTTAATATTAACAGAAACTGCTAAATTTTAGAGGATTTTATTCTTATATACGGCCTCAAATCTTCTGAAATCGAGAGAAAAATATGCTAAGCACAATATTCTTACAGTTAGAGTACTTTCGTTTTGCATCTACAGTAAAAATCTTGCTGTTCCTAGTTCCTAATATAATTTACTCGTAAGAGGGCACTCCGCTTTCAGTAAATATATTCCTCTTCATACAATAGGAAAATTGTTAGAATAATTTCCAATTTTTGATGAATAGTCCAGTGCATTGGAAGAGGAATACTCTTTCTGTAAAAGTTTCTGCTTAGAATATGAGGTTACCGGAAATTTCACTTTACAATTAGATTATCTTTTTTTGAGTGAATGGAAAACTATGATCACACAACTCATGTTAAATAAATTATTTCCAAACAAGTGAAAAATAAAAGAATTTAAATGGTAAAAAGATTTAGCAGAATTTAATCATGGCTGCTTTCTACTTAGAAACATAAGTCGATCTAAGCATCGTTTTATCTTTTTCTTAGAATTTAGTGAATAACAAAGATAAAACGACACTTGTGTCGACTTGTGTCATTAAATGGAACGTACCCCATATATCTTCGAAATAATCGAAGCTTGAAAGCAGCCATTTTGAATATTATAGTTTTGTCTAATTGGACTCACAATCTCGATTTACAAAATTAATGAACTTACATTTCCAAACAGACCGAGTCAGATGTTCTGGACGCAGAGCATTGTAGTGTAAAATTAATTCGATACTCCAACGCGAAGCGCGGGGGGGAACGTTGTTGCGAACGTAGGAGGGTTTCTTTCTCATCACTCGGGTGCGCCATCCCTCTATTCTCTTAATTTCTCATCTCCTGGACGAGAGATGCGAGGTGGCGGAAGCGAAATGACGAGGTGTTCTCGTGGCTGCCGGAAGAAGCTGCACAAAGTATGCGACACGCTTAGCATGCGACGCTATTAGCGACTCAACAGAGAGGTGGATAAACGCCCGCCTGCGCATAATTACATAGTTGTTACAATTTCCGCGATAATCTGTGGCTGGATTATCGTACAGGATCCATCCGGGTGCACGAGCTGAATGCGGGATTTCATCGATAATGCATAATAGCGAGATGTGTGGGAGATATGCAGAGCGATGATGTTCCTTTTTCCATTGCATTGGGTTATGGAAGATTGAATCCCGTACAATTCCGTGTGCGAGAGCGCGCGCGCTTGTCTCCATTATCTTCGTGATATTTCTCCGTGTGCGAGACCGCCGCGTTGTCAAAATTGCCTGATTACGGGGATGAAGGTCTGTCGGCAGATCTCCCGTGCGTAGTTTATTCATTGGATGTGTCGTCTTCCCCCTGGGATTTTCTTCCGCAATGCCGTCGTTCGCACGTGAAAATATTTCGGTTGCACAGCACGCGTCCAAGATTCAGGTATACGAATCTGATAAGAACAACTGCGGGAAAACGACGGGGAAAAAAGGACGGAAGAGCAAAATATTGAAAATACAAATATTTGCATGTTCCAAATTTTTCTATACTACAATCGGTAACTCTATTGGACCCTAGGAAACGAATAGTTACCGTGGAATTTCGAAAGCATGCAGTCGAATTTGCATAGCGACACTGAATGACGTTACGAGATAACGTTCGCAAATTGATATAATTATGAAACCATGGAAGTGAAATAGTTGAATGGAGATAGTTGGAATAATATTTGACTGCAAAATTCTACTCAAATATCTGCTCGAAATAAACGTTGACGACACTCGCGAAAATCGACGAGAGTAATTAATTCACGTAGTTATAAAGTAGAATAATTATATTTCTCCCCTGGGTTAACAAATGCGTTGTTTCTGTGAAAATTCGTTTTACACGGAAACGCATATAAGTTTTATGTTCGCATTAGGGATTATAGCGGGACCGAATTTTCGATTAAATTTTCGAAAGCTGCCTGCTGCACGTACATCCTCACACTTTTGCTCGTAATTTCGCACTGCTTTCGAACAGATTACCATCGGCTGCGTCGAGATTATGACGTATACTGTTTTAATAGCAAAAAGCATTTTATTATCAATGTCTTCATGAAGAGAAAGAGTTGCATTAAATAAAACTATTTTTTTTAGTGACCTGTTTTTATCACGAAAATAGAGAAAGAAGATCTAAAATAAATTTCTATAATTCTTGAGAGCAAAAAATTTTCGAAATTTTAATTTTCGAATATACATATAATTATTGGATACGTTAAAATTATGAGACATATATTGTGTTAATAGCAAAAAAGCATTTTATTATCAATATCTTTATGAAAATAAAGATCTGCATTAAATAAAATTCTTTTTTTTAGTACATTGAGAAACCCATTTAGTTGCATCAACCAAAGATTTGTTTGCCCATATCCAAACAAGAAATTAATTAATGTAATAAAATAATTTAGTTGAAGCAAAGTATTTGGTTATTGTAACATTCTATTTTTTTCTGAGAAACATTGACATCTGATAAAGTTGTTTACAATAACCAAATGTTTGGCTTCAACTAAATTATTTTATTACATCAACCAAGGATTTGTTTGCCCATATCCAAACA
>NW_017296957.1:1393927-1496061 GCF_001594075.2 Trachymyrmex cornetzi
CCGACCAGCCTACTGATCATGTACTGCTGCCGGCAGAACGGCCTACCGTCGGTTGATCCAATCTATGTCCCCACTGTGTTTCAGTCACATTTTTTGAGACACCCTGTATAATTCTTGAGAACAAAAAATTTTCAAGATTTCTATTCCAGTAAATAACTAGGTAATATATGTTACATATATATGTCGCATAAAATATTTAAAAGACGTCTTTTGCAACGTGCTTGCGTTATCTGGGTATTAAAGCCTTGCATCATTTCAAAATTTTAAGAAAATCGAGAATTCTTTTTCGCTTAAATTAATTATAGTTCATACATGAAAGTATAGCCCCATTAGTTGAAATGAAAAATATAAAGAATTTAAAAAGTTACAAGCTGATTCATTGAAACATCACACGAACAACTTTAAACGCATTTTTTTCAAAACATTTTTCAAAACAATATTTCTTGGCGTACATCGTAACTTCTAAAATTTTTATTCGCGCGCGCGCGCGCGCGCGATTTACTTGAAGAAATTTGCAGAAAATCTTTATTTGTTAATTACTTAAAAAATACATAGCGATTGTTTCGATTATTTAAAAACAATTATTGTTATTAACATACATCTTTATGTAAAATTGTTTTGTTAAAAATGATATCTTTTCTTTAAATATTCACCATTTTCATAAAAAAGCATATTTTTAAAAACCTTTATTTTTTTTAGTAAGTATTATGTAGAAAAAAATTCTTGGTTTTTTGTTTTAGGCCAAATCGTTTCATATAGTAATCTTGTACGCCGATTAGGCGCTCACTGAAAACCAGTTTATTTGAATTGATCGCAATGCTGCCATTTTCTTCGAAAAAAAATTTTTATAATACTTTATCAATACGTATGTATATGTATAACGAATAGCTCTATAGATTTTTAATTTACTTTATCCTTTTTACGGAAAAAATTCTTAAAAGTAATCTTTTTTTAAAGGATATAAAGTGATGTAAGGCTTTAACTGGATACGTCGAAATTATGACATGTAATACGGTTTTTATTAGCAAGGAAAGCATTTCATCGCAAATAAAGATAATCTTCATAAAGATAAAAACCTGCATTAATATGTGAAATAAAGTTCTTTTTCCAATAAAGACACCGTGTGATTTACTGTTTTCGTTATGAGAGAAAAGACATAATACGCGGCGTCTGCGATCCTTGTTAAGAGCGAAAAATTTCCAAGAATTTAATTCGATTCTCGTCCATAATGCACGACCTTGAGAGTTTCGACTTGAAATCGAGGTTTCTATTAATTAGACGGATAAAATCGTGCTAGTTCTTGACCGATGAAGCTGTGTGCCATCGCTGGCATCGAATTAATGGAAAAAGTTTCGCGTGCGGGAAAATTGTTGCCATAAGTCGGCGAGAAATGGAAACGGAACTCGCTCAAACTTTTTTTTTCCAATTAACTCGACGATTGCATGGATGCTTCGAGATCGATTCGCGGCAGTTTGCATCGTTCGTCCGTCAATTTACTCCGAATAAAGTAGGATCAGAATATCGATGTTCTATTTCCGTTTAATGCAAATACTAATCAGTAGCTTGTATATAATAATGCGAATAGTTGGGTGATTTTGATACAATTTCAAGATCCGTTGCTGTTACTGCTGCTGCATCAAGTGCGCTTCCGCTTCTGGCTCACGAGCTCGTAAAGCATCGGATACCCGAATACGAAACTGTCCTCTATATTCCGCGTAAGTTCCGCGCACAAGGGATTAATTTACGACTGCTGTTTGAAGGAATCCTTTGTCCCGGCGCTAGAAAATGTGATACGTTATACGGAGAACAATGTTTAATGTTCTCTGTAAAGTGAGCGATATGATCTCTACAATATCTCGGTACGCAAAGTCGAAAAAATTTAAAAAAATAAAAAGTATATTTACTCAATGCCTATAATATATCTGTATTTACTCAATGCTTACGATATACCTATATGTTTTGTATGATGAGATATTTTTCTCATTTCGTAGGATTTTCATTTATTTCAGAAGTTCTTAACAATGGTTTAACGAGAATTTTTTACTTCTGTTCTTTTAAAATTTTAAACTGATTTAAGTTGTAATGCTAATTTAAATAAAATACATGAAGATTCCACCAACGTTTCGTACAGCAAACTTCCCAGATTCATTACTGGTTCGAAATTAGCATAACATGAACGAAAAGTGTAATATGTATTTTTTTAATATAGGATAAGACGGCGTTTTACTTTAAGGTCAGTATTTATAGTCGTATAATTTAAGAGTAAAAATGTACAAAATAAGATAGACATATAATCTAAGTTTGACATCATAAATATCGAATTGATTCTCGAGATCCACCTTTTGAACTTATTGCTTCTTAAAACTGGTTTTAATCGAGTTCCTCGAGTAGAAACATGATTACAAAATACGGGCCTAAGTTCTTTAACGAAGTCTTGCGGCTTGAATAAGATTTCATAAGGCCTCACGTACTTCGCGATACTTCAAAAACATTCTGGTATCGTAAGAATTTAACGATGGTGCCAGAATTCAAACAACAATCAAGATCCAAAGTACACGGATTCTTTTAAGCGAATTGAACTGAAAGAGGATTTCTCAACGTGGCCTGGCATTCCTTTGTTGCCGATGTAAATTGTTAAAAAAACAATTTCTTCCCAATTACTAGACGAGTATCATGGCGGATATCTACCCGGAAAATCGGTGAAAATTCTTTTCATAAAATTCGTGAAAGCAAATTAAAATCGTTAAAACTCCTCGCGATATTTCGAACTTTAAGCCAATATTCTGAAAGACTCGAAGTTATTTATATAATTTGTACTTAATATTACAGAGATAAAAGGATATAGTGAATACTTCTCAATGTTCATAGACACGTGTCGTTTAAGATCGCAATTTATTAAAATTTAATATGTAACTAAAAAATTATACATTTTTATGAAATTTGCAAATATTATAAAATATAAGTTGAAATTAAAAAATAAAAGTAAAATAAGAATGTAGAAATAAAAGCCATATATATTATACATCAGAGTGAAAAGGAGCAGTCCAGACAACAAAAAGACCAAAATAAAAAGTCTTAAAGATGTCTTATGTCTCGTTTTTGGATATGCAGCACGTTGTCTCGCTTTTATTCTAAATAAGTAATAAGCGTCATCGTCAGAAATCTGGTTTTACCGCGAGACGCTTTTCCAACCTCATCTAGATCTCCAACTTTCCGCACTGTTCGACACGTTGGAGCTTCCCTTCCCCATTTTACCCACCCTCTTTCGCACCCTTCCTCGTGCCGGAACTCTATTCCGACACCCTCGACGTATAATAACCGAAGTGTCCCGAAACGTGCGCGCCGTTCGTCGCCTGCGCATCACGAAATATCCTCGTCGCACCCCCTTCGGACAGTCCGCGGCGAAGGAAGGAACGAAAGGGGCTGCGGGATTGCAGGGGCAGGGACACAGGGGAGGAACGAGCTCGACCTGAGCCATCGCCAGGAAACTTCCTCTCCGCGCGCGCGAAATCGATCAGATAGTGACGTTCGTGTGACGTCTTGTCAGGATCCACTCCGCAGGCTCTCCCGCTGCGGTCTTCACGTGGCTAATGAGGGTGTCGCGAACACGTGGGGCATATATATAGGAAATACCTTCGGTCTTACCTCAGGAATGGAATTCCTTGATATATTCAAAGTCAATTTGGAGTCCAATTTGTCCTTATTTGTGAAAATATCAGAGCGATAATTTCTGAACCCCAGAGAATTTTAAAGAATTAAATTTATTATATATTAAAGCTGTTAAGATATCAACTAAAAATGATAAAAAAGAAGATTAGTCTCGCCAAAGTTTTTACAAGTACAAATTTGTCAAAGCTTATTCTTCATCAGTTAATCTCTCTGATATGAGATCTTCCTTAGTGATAGGTCTAAGCTTCTTTAAGCGCTCATCTTTGTTCTCTGGGATATGCAGTTTTCTGTACGATTACGTTGCGCAGCAACAGATTTATCTTGTTACGTCCTGAAGAGATATTTATGAGCGACGCTTTAAGAGCATTACGATTTCTCATTTCGAATTATGTAACGTGAATACAACATGTCGCAATTAATCGTGAACGAAGTTAAGATTCAGTGATGCAATTCGATTTCCAGCGTTTCCGATTAAACATATCGACAACGAAGCTACGTTGTTTATTTAGATACGCGACTTGCATACAGCTCCAGGAATAATGTATATGATTCAGTGCACCAACATAACTCTGTCAAAATTTCACGATTCGGTACTTCGATTTGTTTCCGCTTTACTATGCATGTCGCATCTATTTGCGTATTCCGTTGCAACTCGGTATCATTTCATATTCCTGAACCTTGGATTAAGTGATAACGCAGGTTTATATCCACCACCTATTTCTCACTCATCCCTCAGCGAACATCTGTGGTCAACCGCTTAAAGTCGCGCAATATAACGCAAGTATGTGAAACATAAGTTAACTTTTAATTACGAAAGTCTAAATTAGTAAGAGAACAAGAATTAGAAATATAATTAATTGCATGACACAAAATTACTTATATATTTTAATGTTCAAAAACATTTGTTATGTTCAAGAAAAATATTTATATACACGTATGCTATTAGATCTAAATTTGTCGTATCCAAGTATTCATTTTCAAGGTGAAAATCTGAGCTCAAGAAATATAAGTAGCTTTTACGACGACAATTTACATTTAAAAATAGATATAAAAGGATTCGCCTTTTTATTGGCTCTTTCCCTTTTTTCTTCACATCCCTTTTGTGTAAAAGTGTCGACTTCTCCTCCCGCATTCTTGCTATTGAGCTGACAGCGAACATTCATATTCATTCACCACCCAGTCAGATCAACACGATACATAATCTTTCTCAAAACACGATGCAAGACGATTATGCAGTAGTCGAGATCGACATACGCATGGATGACGTATGCTTGTCCGGGTACAGTGTCTTCGTCTTGTCCTTCGTCCTGCAACCGCCGGTCGTGAGGCGAAGGCTTCTTGCCTCCAACTCTCGAAGAGGGTAAGGGGCGCGAGTTTGCGCTCTGAGCTGCTCGTCGAGGAGCTCTAGGATAAGGGACACGAAGAGGAGAGCGAACGGAGTGGCGTCAGGTGGGGTTGAGAGGTGAGCTTTTTCGGGGGAGGACGCGTTTGTTCGCTGTAGAACGTGGCTAGTGCAGGGGGTTGTCGCGGCACACTGACAGGAAGGTGGAAAAGAGGGAGGAAGGCGGGGGGAGTGAGGTACAGTGGTGGCGGTTCTCCGGTGGGAGAAACGGTAGACCCGGGCAGTGCAAGCCGGGCTGCCTGCCCGACGATACGGTCGCTTTCTAGGGGATGTCGCGGTAATTTGTCTCTTTTTTTTTTCCTCTGCACGTAAGCTGAACTTGATATTGCTCGTTCAGGACGTCGGTTTCCTCTCTCTTTCCTCTTCTCTCTCGGGCACTTCCGGCGTGCACGTCTGTCGGATCGTGTCTTATCAGAGGGGAAAAAGTGGGCGCTGCTACCTGTGTCAAGATAATACCGGAGAGCACGTGCATCCGTGAGAAAGGGAGCCGAAGAGCGCGCTCGAGGGATCGTACACGAAACCCCTACCCTCCTCTTAGAAGCTCGCGCTGCCGACAAGTAACAGGTTGGTGTTGTAGCAACGTCTTTAGAAACGAGCGATCGCGATCAATCTGCACAGAAATGCGGGATATGTGCGCTCTGTGTATATGGCAAAATGATTTAACTATTGCCACTCTGCTTTCGGCGGTCAATTTAAGGATATAAGCACACTAGGAATGTTAGAAATCTGTAAGAACATAGTCGGGTAACAAATGGGGGTGAGGACGTACTCATACCTAAGAGCAGACGTGACGTATGCGAGCAATAAAGTGTCTAAAATACAAACTCTTACTCTAAATCATGCTTTCGTCAATGGTTTTTGCATACTGATTGATTACGAAATTATAAGGTGAAGATATGCGTACAAAATTTGATAGCGAACGTGACCCGAGAGATAGTGCATAATCTGTGTAAAGGTGGCGAGGCACGTAGTATATTTCGATGATCAATATTCAGGTGCGAACTCGTTATAACTTGTGATGATAGTAGTATAGGTTTAAGCTTATACCAGAAAATATGAGCATCAACAATGGCGATCGGTCTAAGAGAAAGTTAATTGCAAGAAAAATTCAATGATTTGTCCGTCTAATATATACTTTTAACCTTGACGGCCATTTTGTAATTTTTGCGCACTTTTAGTATATTTCGAAGAGAGAAAATAATGTATTAAAAAATCCTACGTGCAACGCACCACAACGAACATCATTACTATAAAAATAAAAAATCATTTATAAAATGTCACACACACATTTATAAATTTATTCCTGTTTAATCCTTACGTATAAAATTTATTTTTAACGAAAAAATAGGAAACTAGAAAGTTCATAGATCTTTAGACAACTTTCTGTAATTTTGTAATTTCCATTTTATGAGAGTATAATGAATAAAATAAATTATACTTTTAAGCTTCTACGGGAGTTTTTTTTTCAAAGAAACCACGTGATTTGCGGATTATTTCCGTATCTTTATACATCGTTAAATGCCAACGTTTCATAAACATGCAACGTTGGCATTTAACGATGTATCAAGACACGGAGATAATCCGCAAATTGAACAGCTTCTTTGAAAAAAAAATATAAGTTCCGCCATCATAAACATGCTTTTAATTAAATTTTAGATGTTCTTTTAATTAACCGTAATCAAGCAACTGATGACAATAAATCATAATTTTGTGCCTTGAGATTGCCAGAATTTGATAACGATCGATTTACTGCGAAATGCAGCTGTTTGCTTTCTGGAAGTTAATGAGGTAATAGATGACGAGTGATGGATGATGCTTGGTGGTTTCCGTGGTCGGTCGGGCCGCGCCAACTTGATATAAGTTGGCGAGTTCTGTGCTAAGTAACAGGTTGCCTCGGTCGCAGATTAGAGTGGAGATTTGTTTCATGTCAGTCTCGGCTGAGCACGAGTATACGATACGTAATTAAGTTACACGCGTAACAAGCGAACCAGAGTTGAACTCGGAGCTCAATGCTAGTCGTCCTTCACACAGCTGGGAACCAGCCGTTCCATCTGCGCCGCGCTACGTATTTTACGCTTTTCTTATCGTGCGATCGAATTCGCTTGATTTAAACCTGTTAATCTTCTCTAAATTGGAAACCTTTAATTGCATTTGAGTAACAGGTTAGCATTCCCAAATCCGACGTTAGGTCTATCAAGGCAGTGGTTGCAATACTTTGCGACTGTAAACGCGGCGGTTTGTGCAATTAGCGCTGACACGAGTAATGCACCTTTTGAAAGGATTTTGTAGATATAGTTGTATATGTATAGTACAATGTATTCAATGTTGCATTTCGATTAATATAATAAATATACGTTTTGTCATTCAAACATACACACTTGATTACAATTTGTTTATTACCATCGAATGTATAAAGAGAGTTTATATTTGCGCTGTAATTGTCGTATATCTCGAAAACACAGAATAATTATTGTAGAAATAATTGTTTTCAATGTTCCATGAGAAATTATGTTTCAACACTAAATCGAAATATATCCGGAGTATTGTAACATTTCCACTATACGTATACAAGATGTAAATGAATAAGTGTCAAATATTTTAGAATATTCCCACATATTCCCATCGACTAAATTTTAAAAAAAGTTAATTTGAACACAAGTCTAGAAACACTTTTAGTTTTTATGATAGGAAAAATTTTATTATTTAATAATATTAAACAATCAATAGAACAAGTAACAAACATTAAAACATTTTTGAACATTTGAATGTTTTTAACGAATATTTAAACATTTTATTACAAAAATTGTTTAAAATTGTCTTTTTCAAATAATCTAGATTTACATCATGAATACGGTTGCTTAAACTGATTCTCTTTTTTAGACACATGACATAAAGAGTTTAGAGTTTATATATTTAAGCATCCTGTAGTTGTACGAAACTTTTCTTGTTTCCAGCGATATTCTATTATGCCTTATTGTCCTTATTGCGACGATATAAGAAGCGGAACTTCTTTACGTGATTTTGTATGAACCTACAGTCTAAATACAAGGAGTGTCATATCTAACTAACGTAACACAAATTATTATAACGATATTATTTTAATCTGTATATCGCCTTCCGTTCATATTTATTCTGAAATAACGATTTCTCTCTTTACTTTCTCGATCGATTATTCCTCGAGAATCTATCAATAAACGAAGCAAATTTGAGTAGTCACGAGAGAATATATATCAAGGAAATACACGATAACGCAATATCAATTCCGATACAGACTCGGAGAGATTCTTGCGGATAGACTCCTGCAATATAGGTATAATGACTTGCGTCTTTCAGGCATCTGGTTCGCTCTTTCGTAAATGACATTCGAGAAGTATTGTTTGAAAGTTCTTCCATTATACTTCAATTCAAATAATTTTAGATGAACAAAATTTAGATAATGAATATCTGATATTATATACCGCAAAACGCAAATGCTATTTTCGTTGAAAAATTACGTTTCCGCACATTTAATTAAAACGTCATTTTCCATGCATCATGTGAAAATGACCGTCGATGAATTAAAAAAAATCAGCAAAACCGCATTTTGCAATTGTTGAATAATAGCCGAGATTGGACGCATGTGTTTGTGGTGAGAGCTAAAGTCTTTTCTCTCGCACATTTAATTTGCGTTCATAATTTTTAATTTTACATTTGCTCGTCCATAAACGGCCGTAAAACAATAACGTTAATTAATGAATAGACATATAAAATAAATTGAGATATATGTGAGAAAATCAATTAATATGTTTTGGCAGATAATAATATTTCATATTGTCAATTAAAATTACATCTTATAATTTCAAGCTTTTAATTTCAAGCACAAATTAAAGCAGAAGCAGCTGCTCACCTGAGGTATGTTAAAATGAAAATCGCACAGCTATCGTGACCGAATTTTTGAAGCAGCGGTGGTTTCGATATTGGTAAGCCAACAGCGGCTTCAATAAGCGATGTTAACGTGGCCACTACACAGCCATCGAGAACCAATAAATTCAACGTAACACAGAGCACAACCGTTAGTGAGATGCCCACAAAGCAGGCGCGTGTATCTTCACAAAGGTAATATTGCCGCGGCGCCTTTTCTCATTTCGCAAATTGGCTTCCGAATCGCGATTCAAACTCACGAGCTCGCACATTCCCGCATCTCCCGGTATTACAACGCGCAATTTTACGTGCCATATATAGAATTTTCCCATCGACCCGCAAAGCAAGTCCGAGTATGGAGCATTTTTACGTTAACGTGGGAATATAAAAGATCGTCGAAATATCTCCCGGCACTTTCCAGATTTCCGTCGGGGGCTCTATTACTGCACCCGGAAACGAAGTGTCGACACACATGACTTATTTGAGAGGCGCAAGCCTTTCTTATTTACGATCGCGCATTTGAGAGTTCAACAAAAACTCTTGAATCTGCAAATTGCTCCAAACGCGCAATGGAAATATTAAATTCTTGCAGAACTTCTTTATAATTTTTCCATATATAACTTTGAAAGTTAAACGGAGTTGCACGATTATATTCACGCATAAAACTGTTACTTTGCTCGTGTAAATACTACACGAACGCAAATAGCGGATTCTTAAAGATGGATGAGAAAGAAATTGCCACTGGAGAATTTAATACAAGAGAATGAAGCAAATAGTAAAGTCCATTTCAGAGACAATTTCATAATATCTATTTTCTTTAATATCGGACTGACGTATAAAATTATAGCAAACTACTATAATATTTATGTAATAATGCTCAAAAAAGGAATTAAATGAGACTAATTTATATATATATATAAATATATAAATGGTGTGTAAATTTATAAATATCTGTGTAAAGAGAACAAATTATAATTTGTAATTAAAAAATATGTTAGTTATAGCCATTCATACTTATTTCCATTCCTTTCATAAAATATTTTTCAAAGAAACATCTATATAAGCAAGAAAACTCGACAACTCGTTTGACATAGCGATTGAGTTTCCTCGAAAGCTGCAACAATAATAATGCTAAAGTATATTTCTGAAAAAGTAGAAAGTGCGATTTATATAAAACGAGGTCGATCAAATAACAAATAATGCTGCGAATTTCACATCGGATGGTTCTCGTTTTTTAAGCTCTTCTGAACAGAAGAAGATCAAAGGTTGGTGTCACCGTTCAAAATACAATCAGTCCCATAGTCATTTCCCACACAAATACATCGTTTAGAAAGGACGAACGCAACAATTCGGTATAACTTTTGACTCGGTTTTATTTAACTTGTCATATAACTTGTTTAGCATTTGAAATATCCCAGTTTTAAGCTTCAAAAAGTTGAAATAAACCTACTTGGAATAAATCCTAGTTCATGTATAATCAGAACCGTTTTCTAAATCATATTTTACTGCAGTAAATGTATTTCAATTAATGTAATAAACAGTATTCAAACGAACGTTTCGACCTTTTTCCAACTCGATGAATACGGTGTTTATATAGAATTTAATAAAGCATTATTATTATATAGCATACGTTATCTTGCTAGACTCTAATATAGCCCTTCTTGTAAATTAATTCAATTTTATTCATATTAAGTCGTAATTTATATTATTCTTAATTGTATAGATGTATTTGATTTACAGATTTTATAACTCTTATATACGTTATTATATAAAATATTTCAAAATAGTGAAGAAAAGTTAAGTATGAGAAATCCTATTTTCGGCCAAAACGGATCTTGGTGCTCAAATATTTCACAGTGTGAATTTATATGTCTCCAATTTTGCAAATAGCGCGCCGAAATCTTCTTTAGTCTTCAAACGCAATTATGAACTGGACTACGTTCAGAATTGTCGTCCGAATGCACTCAGATATCGTTTTATCCTTGTTGTTCACGAATGTTAAACAAAGATAAAAGAACATCTGGGTGCACCCAGATGATAATTCTGAACGCAGCCTTGATGTATAATAATAGGTTTGTTTTCTATTCCTGCACTGGTTGCACTAGTTCAAAAAGTGTACACTAAAGCGTTTTCTGTACCCAAAATGACGTCAGCGACGGTGTTTTTTGTTCTAGTGCGATAGAACTCAGTGCACGAGTTCACCAAACTGGCTGCACTAGGTCTTGAATCAGTGTAAGCAGTACAAGCACCGGTGTGCACTAGTTCAGCTACAGAAAACAGATCTCGCGTAAATGACGCATAGCAAATGGTGACAAGTTAAAGAGTCCACAACTAATAAAACGGTAAGTATATGGAAATAAAAACTTTTCTCGATCTAAAAGACTTATATTTACATTTCAATACATTAAAAATGCATACATACAAATTAAAATCGTCACAATTAGCTGAAACTCGTAACTATTGAGCATCAAATTTGTAAGGTTAGAAAATGTCATGTTAATGTGTAATAATTATACCACAACATTTTATAAGCAACGATTTCCACTTATTTATAACAGAAGTTGAAATATATTTTTTATAATATATATACGTATATTATATATATATACACATACATATATAAAAAAATATATATATTACTATTTATGTTATAAATGAATAAACAGAAATTATTGCTTGTTAAAACATTCAGTATTATATTATTAATTATTATGCATTATATATATATATACAGCATAAGATTTTCTAACCTTACAAATTTGATACTCAATAGTTAGAAATTTTTAACTAATAAATTGTGACGGTTTTCACTTGTATGTCTGCATTTTTAATGCCATGCATTAAAATATACACATTCTAAAGTCTTTTAGGTCAAGAATAGTCTTGTCCATATACTTACCGTTTTACATTCGATTCTCGTATCGAAAGGAAGAGAATTGTACTATTGGAATTGTGGGAACATGGGACGCCATTTTTATCTTACACTAGAACGTTTTCTATTCCTTACCTACACGCTTACACTCATCAGTTCTGGCTTGCACTAGTTCGGTTCAGTTCAGTTCTAGTGCGGTCCCAGTGCAGAAGCAGAAAACAAACCCAATATTAAATGTTAACTAGAGCTATAATATTAAATTGATAGGCAATTTAATAATATTGATACTAATATAAGATCTTATAAAAATATTAATATTAACTGATGCTAATAAGATCTTATAAGAATATTAATAATTTGATGTTAATAAGAATCTCAGGCCGATATTCATAGTCGATTCTTATTTTAAGACCGTCTTATGTAATTAAATGCTAATACGCGATCTCCCGATTAGTTCGTGACATTTTAAGATTGTACTTAAAAGAGTCTTAAATACAAGACTCGATTATGAACACTGACCTTTTATTTTTTAAATGTACCATACTTTTAAGTATAAAATA
This sequence comes from Trachymyrmex cornetzi, assembly GCF_001594075.2. Taxonomy (NCBI): domain Eukaryota; kingdom Metazoa; phylum Arthropoda; class Insecta; order Hymenoptera; family Formicidae; genus Trachymyrmex; species Trachymyrmex cornetzi. The sequence continues at coordinate 1,406,331 of NW_017296957.1, forward strand.
TATCAAAGCTTAATATATGGATGCTTTTTAAGACTCATAAAAACGTTTTAAAGAATCCTTAGTTGACGCACATAAAAATAAAAAGATAAATAAAAAAATTAAGAAACTATATATATAAAAAAGAAATATAACGTTATACATAAATCTTATTTTTTGTTCGAAAATTTTATTAGATTCTACATTCATTCTTTAAAAGTAATGAATGCAATAAGATCGAAAGAAAATTTATTCCGCACACGGATTTCGATCGCAACTAGCATAACTGCCCAGAACATCCGCCAATTTCAAGCGAGCACGTTTTGTGTATACTACAAATCAAATTATAATAAGATGTATTCCAAATACGTGCTCTCAACCATAAGCTACAGTAGCATCGCAAAATTCAATAAATTTGATGATATTCGAGTACACTCCTTTTCGCGAGTGTCGCTAAAAAATTAGACTATACTTAATCAGTTGCTACATGCAACAACGCAAGGCGCTGAAAGACGCGTGTAATCGAGTTTATCAAAAGACTAGCGCTTAGAGCTACGAGTGTGGATGCGTATTAATTTGATTTGTGTCGTCAAAAGCTGACAGTCGCTTTCGCTTTTTTGTTCACTGCTCAATTTCGTTCATTCTTTGTCGTGCTATTGATTGGTACAAAAAAGGCAACTATAACACCTAATGCGTACTATTTTTTCTGTTCATCTTTTTTTTTAGTAAACTTGCGATCGCTTCAGAGCAACATTGTCTCACGCAACTCTTCTAAAAGAATGGACATTGCGAGGAACAGGCAGCACATGTTCGTGTTGCTCGTCTAACCCTTAATAAACCATACATTGGCCCTTGCACCCTTTTGTTCCTCTGCCGCTCTATCTCTTGCGGTGGACGAACACATGAAAAATTCAAGCATTTGCGGTTTTCTCGGATCTTCGTAGGTTGATGATATGTTGCGCACGGTTATGGCTATCCTTTTGAGCGAAGTATCAGTTTTGATTGCGTGTAGGAGTTAATTAAAGTTGTGCCGGATAACAAGAAATTTTACGTGTAATAATGTTGTGGTAATACAGTTTGCACTATATGTGATTTCCTCTGTGGGTGGACAATAACGATAACCATGTTCTATCTTCCCCCTTAGTGTAGGTTTAATTATAATGTGAGACTAATACTAATACATTTTCTGAATAAGGAAATGTTTCACGATAAAGTAATAAATAATAAGTTTTCAAGTTTTAACCGGAATGATTAGAACGTCGAAAAATTTCATGAAACCATGAGAATTATCTGAAATTTATTTTAACTGCAAAAATGAATTAAGACAACTTCACGTTATTCGACAAATCTCTATAGCTTTTAAAGTTTAAAACACACTTTAAGCTTATGAACATACTCAAAATTAATTTAAAACTTTGTAACTGTAGATTTTTCCCGATATTTAATTTCTATAATGAACGATCTTATAAAAAAAGCAATTTACGAACTAGTTTAATAAATATTTTAGAATATTTCGATTTTTATTATTAGATGTATGAGATACAGATTTGTGTTGTACATCTCAAAAGTTTATGTATGTCGGATGAAAATGGAAACGTGTATCGATTTGCATGCCTATCCTCGGAACGCTCCAGCGATTATCCTACAAAGAAAGTATGTCAACTGCACGTCTCGAAATTCTCTTTTTATCGTATGTCATCGAGTTGCCACGTTCCGGCTTACGCTCGGATTGTGTGGTTTTATTCGTGCATAAAACGGATAGGGTACCAACGCGTATAACGTCACTATAATGCAAACGCGCAGTCAAAGAGTTAATTTGACAGTTTTATACGCAGCCTGTTTGCAAAACTACCCCGTAACAACCTCCCTACATTCACTATGCGAAACTTGTACTGTAATAATTAACTTGTGTTTATTGCTGCCTATTTTATCTTATCGAAATCTTTTAATAGCATTTTTAGTCTTTCATCCTACACGGTATAAAATGCAATTTTATTAATTATTTTAAGAGACGAAAGGTACAGAAAGAAAAACGAGAATGTTACAAGAGCTTTAATAATAGCAAGAACCGATATTCTAAAGGTTGAACGATAGATCTCCGTACTCTGTCGAGTTTTTGTCGTATTCTATTGGCAACAATTGGCGCAATCATGATTTCATAATTGGTTTATACACGCTTTAATACTCGAAACGCCACTTGAAAAGCGAGATATCGCGCATACGCGTTGACGAATAAAAAAAAAGCAGTATAGATGGTCTTCTTTTGCAGTAGCGAATATTCGTTCGCAGCGATATTCGGCAAATTGCAAGTGCCCTCACATCAATTTTTGCACCGCATCGTTGTTTATTACGCGCTCGCGTTTCACAGTATAATTACTTTGTATTGCACGATGCTTTATATACGCTTTATATCCGCTACTAATGAAGATTAATAAATAATAAATGTTCAGCGAGAGAGAAAGAGAAACTGCAGTGCCATCCCACCGTCATATTACATATGATGATACGATGCGACTATTATCTGATATAATTACATTGTAGAAAATACAAATAAAATATAGTGACAACTTAATTTTAAAACAGAGTAATTTTCTTGAGAAATAAATAAACTAATATTACATTTAAGACTTTTTTGTAAAGCAACGATATTTTTAATTCTTTGCATGAATGCTCTTTAAATTAAAAGAGTTGCAAACCACAATCTTAACATTTCGTATGAATCATTATTGCGCTTTAAAATTTGGTAACTTTTCTTCTTATCGAGGTAAATGAACATGGGAATTACCGGTTTCGAAAAAAATTCATAAAGTTTAATGCAGAATGTTATATGGTCCCTATTTCTTCTCTTGTACATGGAGGATGTAATTTACATCTTGACGAAAAACCAATGCGGATGAAGCACATAATTAATGACCCGACGTTCGCAATCCTCTTTCGAGATTGTACTGGTTGCCGTGTCGTGAAGTAATTTAACTTTTTTAAGATAAGTTGCTCAAAGGAATCTGATAGATGCGAGACAAATCGTAATCGCGTGCGCTTGCAGTTTAATGAGGTCGCCCTCGTAGTTTACGTTAACGTACCTCGTAACTGAGAAGCGAATGAGTGTCATGAATAAGTAAATCTCGGATTTATATAGATTGTAGTTAGTGACGTACGCAGCACATCTCTTTAACGTCTTTTCAAGGCGTTTACGTTTTGTTACTAAATTTATGTGTTGAAAAGATTCAGTTTTTTTGTTCTCTGATGTTATTGAATTCGCTTTTTGTCATTGAAGCCAATTCGTGTCGAGTCCGTCGTATGCATTTTTTTTTTCGATCGCCGCAAATACCTCATTCTTGGTAAGCGAAATTGATTACGTTTTTAATCGGATTATATCTAGAAGAGCGCAAAACTAAATGACATAATGAATACTACTTTATAGACTCATTGAATTAAGTATTATTGAAATTACAGATTAGCATAAAGTTCTTCATTACGATAAATTTAATATATTGGTATCAAATTCAGAAACAAAAAATAGAATTATTCATAAGGTTATTAATATTAATATAACAAGGTGTATACATAATTCGAGTCAATATTCTCTTTAAAAATATGTATAATATTTAATTAATTTATGTAAATTAGCTTCAATTATTTACGTTTTTTTCTAATTTGGTGTAGAATATTTGTTATTAAGATAAATAATTCACACATTCACGTTCGAGATACACAATTTAAAAAATGTCTGTCACATTTTCTGAATGCTTGTTAGTGATTATGAGATTACGTCAAGTGAAACTTTATTTTCTCAGCACAATGGCATGTTGATTTCGAAAGAAACGCTGCATTGAAAAGCAAAATTATAACGATTATTTGCATGCAAAGCGTATGATTAAAAAAAAAAAGAGAAAAAATCGTTGCTACGGGTATACTGAAAAGATAAGATCTTGCTCTGGACGTCATCAACAAGAAAAATTAGGCAACTGCGATTATGAAGCTACTATTAACAATTATTGCACGCACATATTTTGCATTCATACAAATGTCTTTAACATTAATTCTTGAACAAAGGACCAATTTGTGCAAGATTTACGGTCTTAACGCGAACGTGAATAGTATATCGCGGATGCAACTCTTGTAAGGAAACAGCCGTCATTTATCATTCGTCGTCATAAAACGCATTGTCGAGTGGTTGGGCAAATCTTTGTCCCGCCGAATATCTTAAACTTGTAAATTTCCTCAGCTTACTGTACATGGTGAATTTATGAGGTCGTAGGAAAACGCTCTAGCGAGCTCCAGCATCAGTAGCACCATCGCGCTGATCCATGATATTCTCGAATTAATTCTATGTAAATTACCGGGAGGCATCGCAAGTTGCGATCTCTGACATTTGGTATCTGATGAGATGATGTAACTTTCGTCACTTCATAAAGTTAGAAATAAGCGGTCCGATCCATAAAAACGCTTATGACGTCATAGCATAATTCGTTAAATAATTATTAATATAATTTAATATAGTTCTCCGTATAAAAAATATATATATACATATATATAATTTAAACATTTTATATAAATTTTAGGAAGGTATACTAATAAATTTACTTATTTTTAAATATTTCACAACTTTTTAAAGACATTGACATTATACCAAAATCAAATTAATGAACAATCTCTCTTTCACTTCTCATTTAAAAATAATTACTTTTTACAGATGCATAAAATTTCTTTTACTTCATTATTAATAACGACATTAAAAATTATGATTAGTATTCTAAAGTAAAATTATATTTTTTTAAATTTGTAATACTCATTTAGTATAAATTAACATTTTATGCTATGCATTCTCATATTTGGCTTCGCCGCGTGTTCTTTATTAAATTTGCGGAAATTATGGTTTGTGCAGAGTTCGCACTTGTCGTTAGGCCATCCCTGAAAATTACTACAGGTAATTTCCGTGCTGGGTGTGCATCGTCCTGGTTATTTACCGCAAGAAGGTCACCGGTTGACCCAGTTTCTCGATCCGGGACATATACGATCATGCATTTCTTCTCTCGCTTCCATCCATTCGCACTCCGTTGTCCGCGACGAGTCGGTTCTTAGAACGTCAATTACCCGTCAGGAGCCAGGATGAAATCGAATAAAAATGCAATTATCGTGACACCGAGCGGTTATTGCGCGTGGTATTAAAACGAATAGCAAATGAAATGAGAAGAAACAAGTGGCTGTGGTTCGCGCTTCTCGTAAGCATTAAAACGAGGTGCTTAAAAAGATTAAACAGTACCTTCAATAACTTGTCAGAAATAAAAGTGCAATATATCGATATCTGTGTAAAATCAGAATATGTGGCAGAATAGTTCTATGGTTTTATTGGAATTTTTATTAATAGTCGTTCTTTTTTTTTATCGAAGTTTTTGCTATGTATAACTTTAATTCTGCCAATTTGTGCCCAATACGAATTATCATATATTCTAAAGGTTATTAATTATTTGTTATTATTCGTTATTATTCAATTAATTGTTAGTATAGGGTAACTCCGATATACACGCTGCGCTGGGATTTACGCCGCGGAAGTCAGAAAAAATAGAAGGAGTAGGGATAATTTTCTCGCAACTACTCTGTTACATCCCTTTATGTTATATTGTATTGAGTTATAATTTCAGCTTCTTACTGTTAATATTAATGAAATTATTGTGAGTTGAATCGATTTGTCACTGTGTGTGTAACAAGTAGCATCATCATAAATTATAATCTACATAAAATGATTACTGTAAGGCGTGTAAAAGACCTAGTGGTTATTTCGTGATACATACGTGTAGAGGAATGTATAGCAAAATACAAGTGCTTTGCTTTCGTTAGTTTATTCTTTGTTTAGTTTGTTGAAACCCTTGCATTTTTTATATACATATATCCCACCTATTATCTATATATAGCAAAAATGCAAGATTTCAAAAAGTTTATTTTTTAATACGAAAACTAAATATTTCGGATTTCTAATATTTTTTTCATAGTAGTAGACAGTACAAAGTTTTTACTGATATAGTTTGTTTATTTTAAACATAGTAAATAATACTTAATAAATTAAGTTTTTGATAGGTGCGGCGTATATACCGGAGTTATCCTAATTATATTTTACCATCTCTTACATTACCATAATTTATCTGCAATATATAATATTTCAGTGCGAAATAAATGAAGATATTTCGATCCATTTCTGTTTTTAAATTTTGCAGCTAAAACTAACAATTTGAAATTATTATTTTCATTTTTCTATAATTTTCAACTTATCTTAACTATAATATATTTTTGCCTAAGAAACATTTTGTAACTAAAGATACAGTAAATTTATAAATCACAGTAATAAATAATCTGGATATTTTATTTATAATTATGAAACATTATGTTAACTTGTTTAGATTAATAAAATTTTTCAGAAACAAAAATCTAATCAATTACATCAATTTAAAAAAGCTTAAAGTTTTTCTGATTTCTACATTCTTTTTTTCTCTGAAAGTATTAATATTGTATTATTAAAGTACAATATCTCAAGTTGAATTAAATTGCAAGCATCAACATTATTATATTATTATACAATATATATAAATCATATTTGAAGCTTCTGTGGATAATAACTTTACGGTTATTACGCAGTTATTTTACGATTATTACACAACTATTTTACTGTAGCGTGTAGTATACTGGATCTGCTTTAATGTGGAAGGTGCGTTATTGTCAACAGCATTGTTTCGCAGGATGTAACAAGGCCAGCGAGTGCCCTAGTTTCGCATTTCAAGGCGCATGATGATTACTTATTCTCCTCAGAGCGTCGATCGATACGCACAGACGACGAGCCTTATCTCCGAAAATGTACCGATGTGCCATTAACGACATTGATTAATTACAATGCAATGTGCGATTACGCGTTCAATTGTAAATTGGGCACATTTATGTCGCCACTGATTGTCGAGTAAAAAGAGAATGGCCGACCTAAATCTTACTTGCGCAGCAGTTCGTTTAGAGAACGTTATCTATTCCTCTCCTCTTTCTTCTCTAGTCAACTTAGAAAATGATATTTATGTGACTATTAGCACTCCTAAATCACACAGAGAGCGGAAGACGGCCAAAGAAAACTTTTCAACGAACTACCGCCCAAGAGATTTCTCTTGTAAAATATATGCGTGCAGATAATGCATTTTCACATGAATGTACCTCGTAAATTCTTTAAGCAGCAGTTTATTCGAATTAAAGGTGTAAACGTAAATGTTACATGTTCATTAATTTTATAAAAATTAAGAGAAATAATAAGAGAAATGTATGAACACACAAAAAATAGCTGAAAAATGGGTTCTTAAGTAACTTAACTCTTTTGCAAACTAAAAATGTTAATTTCGTAATTTTCGAGTCAGATTATACCTAGATTTGCAAGCATCACACGAAGATCAAACATATTCAATAGAACAGTCATGTTTATTGCATCCTAAGAAAAACATATCAAGGTGGTAAGAAAGTCTAGTATACAAGTAGTTGTTTGGTAAGACAATATATGCTTTTTCAAACCACTTTCTACATGAAGAGCAGAGATAAAAGAACCCTCTTTTCCGGATGATTGAAGGATAAAAATATGAGAGACTGCCACCTCAGTCTTGTATTTTCGAATGGTCCTTATAAGCATACAATTTTCTGTTTATTCGAAGACAAATCGAAGGCAAAAGTCGTTAAAATTACATAAGTCAGTATTAATAATTAATAGAGGAAAGCCCTCTATTATGAGATAGGCGCCTAATATGAGATAACGGCGTTTCTGCTAAACTAATAAACGCTATATATTGGTTCCACCATGAATTTATTGTTCTTGGATTGAAAACTATTTAGTAGAAAATTCATTATTAGATCATGCCTGTAGTCATTGTAACAAAAGATTTTAGAATTTGGATGTCTTCAAGTTCCATTGAGATGGCTTTTAAATCTTGTTTATTATTTAAAATAAATAAATATTTGGCAATAAATTCTTCATATAGTGATAGAGTAAGGTCGTACTAATAGAAAAATACGGGATATGTTGAATTGTTTAATTACAGAAGTTAGATTTAATGATCGTAAAACCATAAGAGATGGAAATCGTAATATGAGATATCCAGGGTATTTTTACTATGAAATAACCCATGCTCTTATGTTATAGTGAAAATCGTTGCTAAAGAGTAAATGTTATTGTACAATAATAAAAAGGATGACCGGAATGAACATCGAGTGCCTATTTCTGCGACGCTTGATTCCAACTACCTGAAGACGAGTTCTGGGTATAATCTATCGCATGCTCATTTTTTACACACGCTGGCTGTGTTTGTTTGCATTTTAGAAACATAAAATAAAGTTTTTTAATTGCAATACTGATATACTTTGCGTTTTACTATCAATTTCTCGGGGCATCTCATATTAGGAGCATAATTTTTTGACTTTGCGATTTGCTCACTTTTTACATTTTTTTAATTTTCAAAAAAAATGGAATTTGAATTAAATTTTATATAACGTCATCTTAAAGTTTATTAAATTTCATTCAAAATAACCTATTATTTTTTTAAATTCTGCCCATAGACTTCTAGCATTTATCTAAAATCAACTCGATATCTCATAATAGGGGCCTTTCCTCTATAAATCAGTATTCAAGAATAAGAACTGATAATAATATGTAAGAGAAAACTTATAATTAAAAAAAGAAACTGTTTTTAAAACTTTTATTTATAATAGATAACTGCGCCGATATTTGATTACGACACACTTCGATACTTTTGCGTACTTATAATTTTCAAATATAATTGTAAGTCTATAATTATTAGTAGCATAATATCTAATTAGTCAAATTAATTTATTTTTACAAAAATAAAATGTTCTATTTGATAGTGATAAAAAAAATAATTTTTGGAGTATTAGGATAGAGTAAATTATCCAAATTTAACATGACACATCTAAATGAATTAAAAATCGCTATTTTTACGACAAATTAATGTCGATATCAAAATACAATAATAAACTTCCATTAAATTCATTTTTGCTGTAGACCCGAAATTTACGCTCTTCATACAAGCTTGTACAAAATGAGTAAGCGAAATACACGTAGGATAGGATGAGTTCGCGTTCATCACTTCGAATACCTATAGCTAGAGCAATCTATAAACGAGCAGATCTGAAATTTATTTGCTCCTTCTACTTTTATTATTACCTGAGGAAAACAATGTAACTCAAATAACTGAAGTAACTCATTGATAATATTGCATCAGTAATCGAGGTTCTTGAAATTTTTTTGATAATTTCAAGATAATAGTTCTATTATATTTAAATAAACGTCAATCCTTAAACGTCAATCCTCTCTGTCTAATTAGATTTAAAAAAAAATTTTTTTTATTTATTTAAAATCTTTATAAACACTGATATATTAATTTATTGATATTTTAAATTAAGAAAAAGATTCTAAACCGATTAAATAATATAATCATTAAAATTATTATTTATATATATAATTGTTAATTTTCGATTTATTAATCAAATAATTGGATTATTTTTCCAATTATTTGATTAATAAATCAAAAATAAGAGAGTTGAACAAAACGTTCGAAGGAAAATTCAAAAATGTGTACATCATCGATATCTTTTTCAAGAATAAAAACCATCTAGTACTGGTACTTTCGGACACCTGTAGCTATATTGATCGGCTGGGGTCGGTCGACAGTCCTCGACCTCGAAACCACCCTTTCGAAGCGGGAGTGAAATTCAATCCTCTTTCCCTCTTTACCTCAGTCGCTAACACAGCCACGGGTTCGATTCGCGCCGAGTTATTCCGGAGAGAATTTTCTTCCGAGCGACGAACCGCGCCTTCGTTATGTGTCACCTATGTATAACACTTTCAGCGAACCTTGAAAGCAGTCTTAATATCGAGCTGCATGAAATAATATTGTGATAAAGCAAGGACTACATCACGTCTCATAAGCTAACTGGCCAATACATTATTTATACATATCGAATAAAACGGAACCACATCTAAATTAAAAGTCTATAAATTATTATAATATATTGTTAATATTTTGTATACACGGAAAGAACAATTTTGCTAAAATATCTAAAATTTTAGCTAAATACACAGAAAATAATTTTGTTAGATTATTAAAATAATCGCAGAGCGCTCAAACTGCGATTGCTAGAATATCAAAACTTTTTGCAGCATTGCTTATTGTATACATCCTATACATAATTATTTTAATACTAAAATTATTTTCAGATCTGTATCTGGCTAAATTTTTAGATGCTTCAGTAAAATCCTTCTTTGCGTATATTTATATCGTATTTATTTTAGTAACGTGATATGATAATATAGCTTTTTCAAGTGTATAAATGTTTTTCTGGAAAATGACTCGTTTAAACTTTACAAACTCGACCACGGCACGTGTTGCTTTGTTTTCGTACCGCACGCATAAGTTATTAGCAAAGTTACCCGCCAAGTTGTTCGTGACTGGACTGACTTTGATGCTCGAAGTATCTCCACAAGTTACCTGCTAAGTATCGGTTCCTCGCACGTTGCATTATACGATAGCAGCCGTTATTCTCACTGCATATTTAATATTGAAAACAAACCGCCCGACTTTGAATAATTCACCGTATTCTCTTTCCTTAATACTGTCTGTCTGATTATTTTATATCAAAACTCATACGATCGTGCTAAGCATATTTATCAAGCGTATATAATAAAATAATTTTTACTAATATTGATCGAATTCGAAGACGGTATTTATAATTTAGCATTCAAAAAAAAAACGAAAGGACTAATTATATAGGGCATTAGAATACTGATAAATTAAATTTTTGTTCTTATATGTTGTAGCTTAAATAATGTGACAAACATAAAATATAATAGACAAAGACTTAATGAATAGTTCTTGAGCTAGTAGTGTGTCAAAGATGCTCTGTTTTACACCTTTGATATCTCTCAATGAGCTCAAGACATACTATTCATAATCTTTTGTCTATTACACTTTTTGTTCGCAACGTTATAACATGCAATATATATGGAAACAAATTTATTTCACCGGGATCCAATTTTCCACATAATTAGATTCCACACTAATTATATGCAAAATTGGATCCTGGTGAAATGAGTTCGTTTTCATGTACATATGTTGTAGCTTTTAATGTATAAGCGAACAAAAAATGTAAAAGACGGCTCAGTAATGGATAGTTCTTGAGCTTATTCACTGAGAGAAAGGATTTTGTTAATTTAGCAAGCCACCAGTACCTTTAACCGGTGATCGGTAAATATGTAACAACAAATTATGTTGTTGTGATTGCTGCTAGTCTGCTATACCAACCAATTATTAGTAACAGAAACAAACTATATAGAATCTGACCTATCTTTTGGATAGACTTTAGCTCGTTTACATAGAATTCGTAGATGATCGTGGAGTCTTAAGTTGTAGGAAACCGACCAAGCACAGTCAAATATAGGGAGAATACTTGACTAGGATTAATCAATTTCTTACGATTTGAGACCCTGCAACCGTCTACGACTTTTATATATATATGAGCCTCTTATTTACTAGCAATACTATTGATTATTTGTTACATTGACGAATTAATTTGCAATCATAACAAATCGATTTTTTAAAAACAAATATCACATTTGCTTTCCCTTGATTTGTTCCTATAACAAAATCTTTTCTCTCAGTGTTGAAATGCATCAAAGGTATAATAAAACAAAACATCTTTGACTCGATAGCTCAAGAATTATTCATTATTGAGTCTTATGTTCATCACATCCTTCATTCACCACATCATACGCTACAACATACTCGTATATGAAAACGAACTCATTTCACCAGGACTCAATTTTCCATGTAATTAGTGCGGAGTCTAATTATATGGAAAATATTGAGTGCCGGTGAAAGGTGCTCTCTTTTACACTTTTAATACACCATAACTCAAGAACTGTCCATTACCGATTCTTTCGTTTTTTACATTTTTTGTTCGCCACATTATAAGTTACGACATGAAAACAAACTCATTTCACTGGACTCAATTTCCTACATATATAATTAGTGCGGGATCCATTATTTATGTAAAATAAGAAATACTAAGCCCATATTACAGAATCAAATGTATATACAGTGAGTGCAAAAAGTATTCGTGCAGAGAAAATATTTTTTTAAAAAACCTTATTTTTTAAAAGTAAATATTATTCAGCGAGAAATGAGACATCAAATTGATGTCGAATCGATATCGATACGATGATTTCAATACCAATTCGATGTCGATTCAACGTTTAATTGACGTTTATTTCTTGCTAGGTAATTAACAATTTATTCATAAAGAATAAAATAGACTGTATGTTTCTTAAAACTATATATACCAAAAAGATGTGTATTAATTATAGAAATTATATCATCTGAAAAATAAGCAAAAATTAAAAGTTCTATTGTTTGGATGCTCAAAAAGTATTCGTATAGTCGGGATATTTAGCTTCTAGAATCAGGTATTTGTGCAAAGCTCGTTCGTTTATGTTAGAACAGAATATGTTCATCGTATAAAATTGCTAAGTAATGTTTATTTTTTACAAATAAGACTTTTTTTATAAAAAATTTCCTTGTACGAATACTTTTTGCTCTCACTGTATAAATTGAACAAATCCAAAACATCATATGAAAAGTCTCATACTATCTAAAAATGCTTATACGTAATTAATTTTTTGTTTAAATATCTGCAATGTTTGCGTTGCTTGAATACATCCCAAATTTTTTCACTTAAAACAAGATAAATTCTAACGAAGAGAGAAAAAGAGCAAAGATTCAATAAACTTGAAATAATAGGTCTGTTTGCGTTTCTTGCACTTTTTGTTCAAGCAACGTAAACAGACCTATTATTTCGAGTTTATTGAATCGTGCAAAAAGAAGAGCTTCGTTCACACAAGTGCGCGACTGCATCATCAAATTCATGTTATCTGCACCTTTTTTCAGCGTTAAGTAACCAAAGTGTTTGTAAATTTCAGGGTGTAACCGATCGTATCGTGACTGGTATGATGTATCCGAGAGTCGTAGTCACGCGAGATCGCGAGAAATGCCTGTCGTAAAGTTTTCAATGAGCTTAGCGAAGTTATCACATGGACGCGATCGAGCCATGCGAAACACGCCATAAAATATACGATAACATTATCGTACACCACGGTCTATATACCCTGCTGTGCGTATCCACGCATACTTGGTATGTACTTTCCTTTTACGACTCCATACTCTTCGATTCCTACCTACTCATTCTCGGAGGACGAGGACGGTTTGCAGTACGGTATATTTCATCTATGGATCGTAAAACGCGTTGTGGCGTGCCGCTGTCGATGATAATTTAAGAGAATTCGTGTCTTATCCCGCGAATGACCCCCTTTCTTCCGCGGAAATCTCGCGAGGGTTGTTGGCTTGATTAATACGATTCTTATTGAGATTGTATTTGCCGCCTTTTACAGAAATACGAGTAATATACGTTATATATTCATTCATAACTCAAAGAAATTTCTTGCTTGGTGTCCTGCGATAACCCGATTTAAAAATATGATTTTATTTTTGTACTGGTATAGTGATGGTGATATTAGCAGAACAAAAATGGTTGGAAACATAAAAGGGACAATGCTTTATATTTCGCGCGATTTTTTGTCATAAATAAGTGTCGTAAGAAGAATTGTTATACGTTCTTTAATCTTTCCATCTTCTATTATCCGAGTCATTTATACAAGCTTATTTATCTTCCAGACATTTTACAGAACTTGCAGACAATTCAAATACACGATACGCTTTATTATTTATTAAAGAGAAAAATAAATCATACTTTATATTAACGGCTCTTGTTACATGCAATCTTGTAATATACTCCTGCCTGCGTTATTGTGTAACAGTAGACAGAGAAGTACGAGCATGCTGCAAACTATCAAAAATTCCATGTTCTCACGATCAATAACGACTTGATGCAAGTTCTTGAATTTCCCATGATGTACTTCCGCGCTTTAATGTCTGGAAGATACCACCGACTCGTGGGTCGGATATGTGGCTTCCAAGGGCAAAGTATGGTAAGTGATATGTGATGGATGCGACGCAAGCTGGGAATTGTAATGTCAATATTTTCGAAATTCCCGTAACTTATAAAGCTGGACAACTGATTTTTTTTTAATGTCTCCTATCGTGATTTATGAGTTTGATGCTTGAAATTTCTTGCGATAAAATATGATCCTCTGTGTAGCATATTGTTCGCAAACTCTGAAACTGAACTTTCTTTTTGGAAAGATAACATTTATTCGATAGAAAAAACGTGTAGAAGCAAGAAATTTTGCAATGTGTATCCTACAATACTTTGGTAAATTCTGATAATTTAAGAGAATTCTATAGAAGAAGCCATTTGTTTTACCGACTAATCGCAATAATTTTTGTATCGCAATTTCTTTTTTCTTTTTTTACAGATTTAAAAATGAACCCCAGAATATTACTAATAATTCTTTTCTAGAATTAAAGTATATGTATTAATATGTATCTGTGAGGTGGAACTTATATCAAGAACGGAAAAAATTTTGGAACTGAGACTTATTATTTCTTATCCAATATGGCATCTAGAGTTATCAATATCATGATAACATTTGTATGATATAAAAACTTTATATCAAGTGTACTTACAAAAATGTAGTTCATGTGAACAAACACCGTCGAGTTCCTTATAGAATTAGACTTACAATTAGATACTCAATTCTATACAAATTTGAATCATACATGTGTGTGGCAATATTGATGTAGTAGAATGTAGTGATGTGTCAGTCACACGTAAATCGTATGTGTATAAGTCCTATACCTATTGAATCGGTTTTATTTTCAAAAATGCATAAAAATTATACAATATATGTATAATTCAAAACTAATTAAGTTAATATTTAAATTAAGATAATATTTAAAACTTTGTATATATATATTTTTTTTAAAGTATTTAAAAAATTTATTTTTCTTATATGTATTCAAAATCTAAACTTTAAATCTAAAATAATCTAAAATCTGTATATAAATATATTTGTACACAGGTATCAATAAATTATTACATAATGCTTTAAAAATTATTATATAATATGTTTTTTGTTTCTCTTTGTAATAATTAATAATAAATTCTAAATGCTTTTTCTAAATATTTTAAAACAGTAATAATTTAAATGGAGGATGAACCGTTTTTCCAAAATTTACATTGTTAAATACATATGCTATTACTAAATGTAAAATGACATAGTAAATGGTTAGGGAGTATTGTAATATACGTTATAGGACTCGTTATAGGTATACATTAGTAATTACACTGAGAAAAAAAGTTGTTAACTTGACTAAATGCGTTTAGTTCGTAATGATTATTTAGTTCGAATATTTATACATTTAGATTAACAAAATCTTGTAATTTAAAACATGTTATTTGTTTGAATTAACAAATATTTAGTTGAGTTAACAAATATTTGCTCGACAGTCCGTGACCGCTACATTTAGTTGAATCAACTAATATTTTTTTGAAACAGCAACTTTTTTTTCTCAGTATAGGACACATTAATAATTTTTTTAACAATAACAAAATTTTTAATGTTAATTGTTTATTTATAATATATTATTTTAGTTAAAAAGTAATATAACTGAGCAGCACTAAAAATTCCGATATTAATAAAAAAAATAATCAGTGTGTCTCAAGATACAATATGTGTCCTTATTAAGCACAGTTTTCCCTATAATAAACACAATATCAGTACTATAGTCACAAAAGTATAGAATAAAATCTCACAATCTTGAGTACGGATTTAACAAGATCGATTCTGTCAAACGCAGAAGTGTCAAACTGAAATTGAAGCCGTGGGCTTTCAATAAACTTTGTGGAAAGGAAGCAGCGTCGTTGTAACAAGGTTCCAAGCGCAATGTAACGAGATATTGTTGCTACGTGTTTGTCCCCAAAACTCCGGTAAATTGAACCCCATTTCTCTTTCAGGGCATGCCGCGACACTGCCGGTAAAAAAAATATATATATACGCATTCTTTTTTTACCATCGTCCCGTGGTTGCAATTCCACATGTGTACGTCCCTAGGGAACAGATATGTGAAATACGGAGTTTCGCGGTCCAGCCGATCACAGTGCACTCGTTCCATCGAAACGCAACGTCCTTTCTGCATGAAATACCATCTGTCTTTTTTGTCTAAACAAATTGCTCAAAATATTGTTGGAATTTCGGCTTAAAGTTCGATTCATCCGAGTAACTTCGATTTGAAAATATTCAAGCCTGCACTAACGAAAATATGTGTGTATATTTTATACAAAGCATATCTAATGAAAAAAGTCTGTTTTAAAGAATTTTAATTTCGCTATTTTATCCAGTATTATTAAAGAAAATTCGTATACATTATATATAATTAAGCAGTTGTTTACTAATTTTGCGTCTCATTAAGACGCTGAAAAATTCGCATTAAAATGCTGAAAATTAATATTTCAGTATATAAAAAAAATTATTGCAAGTAATATCGTAAAGATGTTTCTCTAATTTTTATAATTCCTTGATATCGAAGTAAAGATTCGTAAGATATGCTACTCAGATTGGTCAAATGAGAATCTTCGAAGAAATCTTCGTGTCGCTTATACGGAGAACTTTCCTTGCAACTTCTCTCCGTTGTGTCGTGAGACTACTCCACGAGTGACTTATGAGGTTCCGAAGATCCTTGATCGCTCTTTCGAAAGGAATAAAGGATACTGCTAGTTTCTTTCTTCGGAATAAATGTTCCTTATGGGACGCGTGGATTCAAATTGGGTCAGGATAGAATTTTGCATAGTATACTGTTGATTTTTAAGTTGTTAGTGATACAAGATTTCGATTAAGTGATTGAAGATAGAGAAATGTGAATGTTCTTTCGATCGATGCAATCCTATTTGTAGAATTATTTATAATTTAATTTCTCCTAGAAATCTCAAATTTTAATTATATCTTTACAGAATTTGAATACTGGCGTCCGTTTAAAATATTATCGATTCACCTCGATAAATGATTTGCTAACAATTTATTATTATTTACGAAAATTGTAACATAGAATTTGTCGCTACAAATATAATGAATAATTAGCTCTTGAATGTTCTCAACGAATAGGTATCTTAAGGACACTCAATATTTCGCAATGGCAATTTTTACAGTCCGCGCATGAGACGCTAAAGAATTCGTTAATTAATTTAAATAGTTCCACAAAGTATATTCAACTTATCGAACAGCAGGTCAGGTTACTTAATTACTTGAACAAAATCCAGAGATGTAACATAAATTCTGAAAAACCAGCTTTTTCACTTTTGAACTCGGTTTCTAATTATTGCATCAAAGAATAAGTGAAATATTATACAATGAATAAAATTAAAATATTACAATTTTTCCTGCATGAAAACTCAACTTGCTTTTTTAGAATTCTGCATAAACTTTAAAAAAAAAAAAGAGTTTTCTTAGAGATGTTCTAGACACTAAACCAGGACGTAATAAATTAATTAAAGGACCGTCTACGATGATAGAATGTAGTACACGTTAATTACAAAAAAGATGTAATTATGAAATAACTAGAGTTACTTAATAAGGGAGCCAAGAGAACAGCGTGCAAGAACATTGTCGAAGCTTTTATTCGTTTTTTCTCTAGATTGTACGTATATGTAATGTACGTTCTCGTTCTTCAAACATCCTGCAGAACTTTTACAAATGTATGTATCTCATAGCCATGCACGATGCTAATTTATTAAATTTATTATATTCTATTTTTACATATTCTGTGGTTCTTTATACTATTACAAAGTTACCCACATTAAAATTACAGTAGAAATATTTGCGAGATGTAGCTGCAAAAATATATCAAATATAATGCGTTCTTACTTTGTGTTCTTGGGAAGATAACAGACTTTTATAATTGTTATTAATATTTTGATGTTAAATTATGTTAATCACAGATTAAGAGAGAAACAAAATAATATGTTCACGTAAATTTTCCGCGAAAAAATCATATTACCTATGAAATTTTTATGACGAGCATAAAAAATATGACATCTGCTAATTATACAAGCAAATTAATAATGAAAGAGTAAATGCAAATTAAAATTGTTCAATATGGTAGATATGCATATTCAAATTAGATTATACCTGTATCTACATAATACTGTATACCTAGTAAAAAAATAACAGTATATATGAATGTACTTCACACCTATTTTGATGGCTGACAGCCGATCGTCTTTTTTATCATATTTGATATGACTCGATCAAATCGAACAGTTAATAAAATTTAAATTTGTATTAGACAAAGTAATAGTGAGCCCATGACAGCTCCATAAAGCTTCTTTATGTTCTGCATTATGGCTACCACGGGAGACAGGAATCAATCGAGATGATCGTATCCTCTACAAGGATATCATCTGTCATTCTATTCTGTCTCCTTCACAGTTATCTTAAATTTATATATGCCCTACACGGAGAGAATTTTTTCTTAGAATCTACCCTGAAAATATGACAATCGTGGGACAACATTATATTTCGAAGAATTTTAATATAAATCTCTCTCATTCATTAATAAAACTACAATAAAGTATAAAATAAGTTTGATCAATTTTACTGAAGTGCATGGTAAAAATCTTTAAAATATTGTATTGTACCACAATCACCATATTTTCAGGGTAAATTTTAATAGAAAATTCTCTCCGTGTATTAAATCGCAACTGAATAAATCGATTCACACAACGGATGGCTTATATATACGTTTTTCATAAGTTTTATAGCTCCATTCAATTCGCTATAAATTGACGCTATTGTTAATTCTGACATTTATACATCATTATCTGTCACTTAAGTTTAATATTCGATTTTACTCGTGCATAGAAATAATAACAGTATAATATTTATATGTCATTATTGTAAAGTAAAATAATAAATAAAAATGTAATAACATATTGTCATTAATTATGTTCTTCCTCATTTTACTTTGATCTTTTACCACGTTATCTGTTTTGACACGTGCACTTTTATAATTTCTTCTTTTAAGAATCGTGGAAATCTTTTTCGAATTTGTCATATACTTTATTTACATGATATTTAATTCAAAATTTCCATTAAAAAATTTATTTTTGATTTGCAAATATCCTGTATATGAAAATTTATTTTGAATTTAATCTTTTCCTCTAAGGAAATTTTATGATAATCAAACTCGATCATAAGCTTGAGTTTCCAAGTAAAAATAAATTTTGAAGAGAGAGAGAGAGAGAAAGAGAGAGAGAGAGAGAGAGAGAGAGAGAGAGGAGTTTTGAGCTTTAAATATAAGTATCAAAAAAAGAATAGGAAATTTACAGAACAAGTTTAAGGAAAAAAGAAAAATAGAAATAATTTTATTCTTTCAAATTTCTTTCTAGAATTACAAAAATAAATCCAACACAAATATATTCATCACTCGCGATGTTATGCGTGCAATTTCCTCAGATTCAAATATGAATGCAACAAACTTGTTCATTATATTTACCGTCTCGCATTCATATTTTTTGATTCCGACAGAATGTCATTCGTATCACAATGATGAAACGATGTATATCGCGCGGCTATGGACGGAGATGCAGGCATCAGAGGTACAACGTGTTTGTAAAGCCCCAATTTCTTTTTGTGGGACGTTGCGATAGATGAGTCCGTCATACGCGCAATACCCTGTTGCGAAGGAAATCGACGACGAAGGACGAGGGAAACGTAAACTTGCAGGGCTTTCTCGATAGAAGACGGACGGTAAAGAGGTGAGGCGCGGCGAGAGGAAAATACGCGCGCACATACACACTCGGCTTCACCGCTCTGGCGATCAATAGCTACAGGTGGCAGCCATTTCCTAGCCAACGTTAGCACTTGGTCTCTTTCTCTCTCTCTCTCTCTCTCTCTCCCCTCTTCCTCTCCTTTTGCTCTTTCTCTCTCTCTTTTTCTATCTACCTTACTACATTATCCTTATAAGATCACTCACGTTATTATTAACGATGAGCAGTGAACAAACTTGACCGAACACGAAACGAACAACTAAGAACGTTGTCGTGCCTATAAATTAGATAAGAAGAACGTGATAGGAGGTCATGTTTAGTTTTCTAACCGTGTTCGGATCTTTTTTGACCCGAGCATTTTAAAAATGTTCTCATGGTATTACAGTATTGTCAACAAAAAGGTCACGTTTTTTGAATCATATGATCAATGATATATAATATAAACACGAGTAGAGTGTTAAAATAAGAAAGACCATCTTGTGCAAAGACTACGTCTAAGTATCAACATGTAGAGAATTATGCATGGATTAAGGAATAAACTCTGTTACAGAATCTAAAATAATTAACTCTTTTAGGCCCAGTTCCACAACTTGCGGTTAACTCTTAACCGAAGTTCAATTTGTTTCTCATCTCTTTCCAATTCGAGAATTAGAAAGAGACAATGAATAAGTTGAATCTCGGTTAAGAGTTAACCGTGAGTTGTGGAACTGGGCCTTAGTGTTGCTACATCGAGGAATAATTATCATCCTCTCTTCTTTCTCTCTCTTAAACTTATACGTTGTAAAATTATTGATATATCATCGTTGATTTACGACACAAATAAAATACATATTATAAAATACAGTGAAAATTACTAGCTATTAGATATAACATTAGATATAAATGTATGAAAAGGATGATTTCAATATTAAATTAAATATAGCAATAAATAATGAGTTTCATGTCACATTATGTAATGTCATTCATACTGCCTGATTATATTTTATCATTGTATTTTATCGTTTGCTTATCTCTTTCGTAGTATATTTTTGAATCTGCAGTCAAAAGATTCCAACTCAAATCGTCGTAATTCATTGTGTTAATTTTAAGAAAGAAAATATTAACATTTATTTTATATCACGTATATTATTTTTGTGTCAAATATACACCAGAACTCTTGAGGAAATTTGCTTTAGTCAATTCGACAACAAATGAGAGAGAAACAGATGTGTATCCGGTTCTTGATACACAACGTACGATCCACACGAACATCCCTTTAAATTCAGAGCACTGATAAGGAACAGTTTCTGCCCTGCATACTCTACGAGAAGGTACTGGAGTGTGTACTAATTTGAGAACTCGGTTGACTTCCAAGACTTGTATCTCGCAGTGCGATTACAACGAACGTGTCTTCTCGGTTGCAACCGCCTATCCTTCTCTGTAAGTAGGTATCCACGCGCGTCGTTTCTCTCATTGTTTCTCGCGCATCACTGGAAATTGCGCTAAATCGCGGAAATGCGGCCCCATCGGGATCAAGTTTATCTTGGGCACGACTGCGACATAAAACGAGCTTTGATTGGACCGCCGCGCCGGCAGTCAGTCGGGCAGCTTTTAATCGAGTCGATCGATCATGCAACGCGCACAAAAGCTCTTCCGTTTCCTGTAAAAGACGGGAAGGGAGTCACTTCGGCGAACGAGATTAATAAAGCGGCTAATGAACAATACTGCTGCGTACCCGGATAAGGAGTAGAGCTTGCAAACTCTATCGAGTTTCGCACGCGCCGCTTCAACTATCGGAACATTGACGTAGCAAAATTGGACAAATCTACTTAACAGCGATCTCATTATGGATGGATTATGATGCGTTATTAATTAAGCAGTAAATCGTTGCTATATCAAAAAGAGATTACATGAATAACAATTTATAATTTTTTTTTTTAAAGAGACGTATATTATTTTCGGAGTTAAAAACTTTTTATCGTTTAAAATTTTATCGTAAAAAGTTGAATAAATTTTCTGAACAATATCTTTTGCATGTCGATGTAGAACGTTTTGCGTTTCCGTGAAATGAATTAATTTTCACAGCTGCAGCTGATATCCGGAATCGCCTTTTTCTTCAGGAAATAAAGAGATGGTTCGAAGTACCGATACCAAGCTGCAATATCGATTAAAACGCGTATATTGCGATCCATTTCCGTCGGCTTAATTAGAACGGCCACGAGGCCGCCGGAATAAGTCCGTTCCACCGTATATGTAAACCGGCTGAATTTCCAGGAATATCTAGCGCAATACATAGGGCCGATTTTATACCACAAACCTCGACCCAAATATTGGTGTTCCGGACCGATAATAATTAAGGGCTTGTTGGTGCGATACGATAGGCAATCATGAATTAAGCGTTATCGTTCATCGCTTCATTCACTTACTGATAATCTCCGTGTGTCACGGCTTATCCGTTTTCCAAAATTGTTATTGTTATCGCTATATATATTTATACTATAATAATTTAATTATAAACCTAATGATGCCTATTTCGTTCAATGGAGCTTATAATTAAGTGATACAAACATGGAATACATTTTCTCTGAACGTTTCTTTTCCGATTTTATGGTTACAGTACTTTATGTACATGTTATATAGGTTATAAATAAAAGCGTATAGCAAAGTCAGCGTTTAATAATTTTAATTAAATCTTGAAATATAAGAAGGTTCAAACAATTTATACGAATCTCTAAATGAGAAAACTTTTTATCGAAAATCTTCGATAACAAGAAATATAAGTTTAATGCATATTTTCTACAATTCGCTTCCTATATATAAGTTTACTTATTCTGTTTGAGGAATGAATGGAAAGGGATGTAATTAATTTCCCAAATTCTTGAATTCTTTCATAAAGATGTCAATATTTTGAATAGAATTTGAGATAATCCAAAAATAATATTACATGCTTTTGTGTATCATGGTCGCAGTTATTGGCTGACTTCCAATCGAAGTTTCTCAATGTATTTTGGCAATGTATTGACATTTCAACTCATCAAAGTATTTTCGCCGACCAAGGAATATAAACTTCTTTATACATTGTTAAAGTATACACTATAGAGAATCATTGTTATGTAAAACAAAGTCTTAAATTCTCACTTCACTTATTCGAGGAGTGGTGGATAAGGGAAGTAGAATGCGATTTAAGATGTTTATTTACTAGAGATAAATTTCCACATTCGGGTCACGTACAACTACTCTAGCTCTTATTTTCTGAAGCCGATACGTTTATACAAAATCAAGGGAGAGTGCAGCGATAAACAGGAAAATATATCACAAACTTTGAATAAATCATTATAACTTCAATGAAGAATAAATCTTTTAATTTCTTCAATAGTCTCTCTTTCTTCTATTTATGCTAATACGACCCATTTTGAAACGTGTCAATTTATGTATGTAAAAAATTTTTATCTCTCACAAAATTTCATCTTATTTATGGAAGGTCATTTTTTTTCGATTGTTTAGTTCTTAACCTTCTCTACCCTTCTCTCAAAGTGGTGTATAGGAAATGCTTCAGCGTAGCTATTTAAAGTCATCATTAATAATTATCTACCCTTAGATACGACACTTTAATACCTGACAGCTTCATTAGCGAACTCTGTTATGGATGACCCTGTCGTAAAAGTTTAGCATCCTTCTCGTTATCCCTTTAATGGACTATACGCTCGTTGCCTTTACGATCTGTTCGACGTTGTTGGCAAACAATAACGAATTGCCGTCACACTGTACGTCGCACGAGCTGTGCCGTCACAAAATTGATTTCAACGCGATTTCAATTTTGTTTCCAACGCGGCAAATATAATGTTGTTTAATTTTTGAATATTTTAAATTTAAATCAATCACGTAACAACGTATAATTAAAATCTCGTTGGAGAATAATGAATTGTGGATTATAACATTACAATATACATCCCGTAATTGCATATGTTTGAATTAAAAAGACTTGAAAATATATTTTTTCACTGCCAAAAAAAGCTTAATGAGAATAAACAATGTATGTAGATATTTCATTTTCAATTTATCAATAACACTCAACCACTAGCTAATTTGGGGCGCGATTTAATTATCAAATCTTAATAAGTGGTTTTAAATCGAAATTGGTATACCTAGATCAATAATCTTCTATAACTTATGGTATAGAAATATTAATAGTTAAATTAGGCTTTGCAAAACTTATCAATGGAGTTTTGTAAGAATAATTATTAATATAATACATATTAATGGTACAAAAATTAATAACTTAAAATTAATATTTAAAATTATTAATTTTTTGAAAAAATTTTTTGAATAATTTTAGAAAAATTAATAATTTTTTAAATATTGAACAAGGTCAATGATCGAGCCCAAAGATAGTTGACAAAATTAAATTAATATTCAATCAAACATACAAATTAAATATAAAAAAAGGAAATATATATAAAATATATATAAAGACGTTTCAGGACACCACCGGTCCTTCTTCAGTTATACATTAGATAAAATATTAATTAAGTTCGGTGAAACATTTTCAGATATGTTGTTATATACAAGAGATGTGTAGATGATTCACAATGGAGTAATCTTACGTATTAATTAGTGAAACGCTGATTTCATTCAAAGGAGATGTGATAAGAAATTGCAATGATTGTAAAAAAAATCGATTCTAACGTCCCAGCATCACGCTATGTCAAGGCAAATAAGTCATCAATCAGTTGTTTAGCGAGAATCAATAGATTCTTATAATTACCAAGACTGTAAGAATTTTGTGTGAATATTAATCTATTGTAGAATTAAAAAATGTTAGAGTCAATTTTGTGTAAAATTGACTGTGTAAAAAATAGATAAAAAAAAGAGGTAAAAATTTTTTATATATATTTTCCTTTTTATATCTAATTTGTATGTTCGATTGAATATTAATTTAATTTTGTCAATTATCTTTGGGCTCGACCATTGATCTTGTTTAATATTTCATTATTTTTACATTAACACGAGCGTCTTTATACTTTTAATAATTTTTGTTCTATTTTTTTTATTGTATATTTATTAACTTCAAAAAAATTTATCTAAATAAAAATTTTTATTTTAAAGACATCATTTAAGAATTATGACAGTTTTGCTGCTGACAATAAGTTTTCCAGCATAGGTTACTATTTTGTTTAATAGAAATCAACTTTCTCTAATAATAATTCGTTGAATACATTTATTCATCAAAAGAAGAAATACAAAAATACTTATTTCTACGAAATCAAAATCTGACATTGTTATGGGTTAAAAGTAAAATTAACGAACTCTTGTTAGACATTGCTACTGTAACAATTATATTTGGTTATTGATTACTACAATAGGATATTTCTCTGTGCATCCATTTGTTATAGTTGACGTAAACAAAGATTGATGAGTTGCCATCGATCAGTGGTATTTGTTTTGTGTGTCTTAAAGCACAATATCACATTTTTTTTTATTTTAAAGCAATATCACAAAATTTGTTCAATTAGTTTGGTAATAAAAGTACAATATTAATTAATTAAATTGTAAAAGACTTTAGTTTTAACATAGTCCAATTAAATGCAATAGTACGTTAATAACGCAAAAAGGGAGTATTCTAACATGGTACTGCTCTCATGCTTTCCATTTATGTTCAATGAAACTAATTACCCCTTTAAATTAATTTCATTTTTTTATGTTATAATCGTATGTAACTTTACGTACCTTTACTCGGGCATGTAATTTTTACTGGTCGCAAGAGAAAACTTTCAAACTAATCTCTAGAAAAAGAAGGGGGAAGGTAATTCCCGTAAAGTGGTGGCGCATAACGAGATCTCACGAGAGTAGAAGTCACGTTTTTCTTGAAAAGTCGCTTGGAGAAATTCGCACGTTTACAGAACCGCGAAAATTACTCGACTAAGACTCGGAACCTCGTTTTTTAGATTTTCTTGTGAGTAAAGCCCTGAAAATCCATTATGTACTTATATTATTATCGTAATCTCTCGTAACGCTTCTTCGTTTCGATGATATTTTGTAGTTTCTTCGAAACCTCATGGAAATGCTCTCTCTCTCTCTCTCTCTCTCTCTCTCTCTCTCTCTCTCTCTCTCTCTCTTTTTACTTAAAAATAAATAAATCAAGAATTACTTGCTCGGGGTCCAATTATTATTGCACTTCTGTGGCACATCATGATGGTGGCGCTTATAGCGTCGCGGCCGTTTTGCCTGTTGAATAAAAAATGAGAGGGAACAGAGCACGAAGTGGAACGATGCGCGTTGTTCTCGAGGAAGGCGGGCGTGCCCATGAGAAATTGGATTAATTCTGTATACAAGCGAGCAGTGCGCACCTCCACCATGGTCATCTACCAATGGTATCCGCAAAGCACAATGTTCTAGTTAATGACGTCATCAAAACTTACGCACTACAAATTTAAAAAGCTACAGCTTGAAGTTTCATACATTAAAATCAAGAGTAAATGTAAAATATGTGCATACACTTGCACAATACAATGCATATTAAATAATTTTTTATAAGGACCTAATATAAATTCGAAACGTTAGTTGTTTATTATATGAATTGTTTTAAGATATTAATTAGCATTAAACAGTTTGCTCTGGCTTATAGCCCCTTATTTTTTTGTTTAAACTTATTAATTTTTTTTATTAATGTTTATTATATCTTATAGATCGACGAGATGCCCAGATTCATATCATACAATCTACAATTAACAGATTCTTAATAAATAATATAAATCTTTCTAAATTTTTATCTTTACAAAAGCATAAAACATTAAGATTAAAATATCTGAAAAGTATGTCATAGTGTTGCATGTGAAAAACGATA
Organism: Trachymyrmex cornetzi; assembly: GCF_001594075.2. NCBI lineage: Eukaryota > Metazoa > Arthropoda > Insecta > Hymenoptera > Formicidae > Trachymyrmex > Trachymyrmex cornetzi. The sequence goes on from NW_017296957.1 coordinate 1,432,936, forward strand.
CTTTAATTTTTATATGTCATTATTAATTGTAGCAATATTTTCTTATATCCAATCAAAGACGCTATCGCTATTAATAATCTGCCATTATGAAGGACGCTTCGACTTTGTAGGACAACAGCCGGATATCGACGACATAGTACGCTTGGCAGCTCGTACGGCCAGATCGCCACGTAACAAACGGATGCGCATACACGCGCGACATGCTTACAGGGATGAAATCTGATATGGGATAATAGGTTTGAATCCGCTCCCGCAGACACATGCAGGGATGTGCGCACGATGCATTGCATACGGAGATGAGACACTGATCATTCGTGAAATTATATTGTATGTCACAATGTAATGATGTAAATGCGCAGCAAGGCGCGCCACGTTTCTTGCTGTATATCATGACTTTTTACGCACGACAAAAATTTTCGCTCAATCAAGGTGAAAGCGTTGTGGCTCGAAGGAAATATCAGTTTTATGATTTATACATATATCGAACGCGTATTACAATACCGTAAGAGAGAATAAGTAGACTGCCAGATTAGAATTTCCATGGGTTGCAGCACTATATTTACATTGACACAGTAACGTTACGTTATTGTGTGCATGATATATTATTTCTGTATGTGATTATACAAATTCATTTATTCCGTTTTCAAACAAAAACCGAGAGTTTCAAACATAAATATTAATTTTCTTTTCAAATAGGTCGCATTTATTTTTAATTTCTATCGTGTTCCGCTGTTACATTTATGGAATATACACCGCAAAATATTTCCTTCACAATCACTTTTCAATTGCGATCAAACAGTTTTTTTAAATTAAAAATATCCTTCCTCAAACCGATCTATTTTCTGTTTGCGATCAATATTAGAGGAATGAAATTTCTTTAATTCAATGACTTTTGTGATGGAAGTGAAAGGTTCTTTGCAAAGAACGAAAATTTTACTTTTCACAAGGAGAAAATCGAACGAATCGTTGGCGGACGTGACTAGATTGATTAGATTCATTTATTATAGTCGTGCCTTTTCGAGACAGTGAATTTCGAGCATAGTTCATCTCCTCTTGCGCCTCAAGTTTGGTAAGGACAAGAGATCAGTCGGTGACGCTAAAGATTACTCCGCGGAACTCTATTTCGAGTTGACACGGTCGGACGATCGATCGCTGCTAACTTGATGTACTATTTACGAAATTTCCGAATGACGAGCACGTACGGCAGAAAATGAGGTCGCGTGTGAAAATAACGAATGTTACAGAGTAAGGATGAATATTGCGCAGAGAAGAACCTGCTTTTTCAATAAAATGTAAAGCTAAGACACATGTCATTATAATTTAAATAGATCGAATTAATAAAAATACAATTTTTTTAAATATAAATATTGTTACAATGTTTTAGAGAACTTAAAACTAACATTTAAACTTAACATTTTTTTCAATTTCACGCCGTAAAATTTAATTATATATTACACTGATAAGAGTATAATGAATATTCATCACTTATATATATTTGTAGAAGCTATAGAGCGACATTAAAAGTTTATGTCTAGAGTTTAGTTTCCCTGTAAGACATCGTACGGGATATTCTTGAGATAAAGTTTCCCCGGAAGCTAGCGTGCACTTAAATTCAACGAAGGGTAGATGTAGAACTTCGACTGACAAGTGGAAGAGCGTCCTATCTGATCGGCTGCAACAAGTAGAAGTGGCTAACGCGTGATCAGTCGACAAGTAGTAACAGCTAAAACTATCACCCACGGGGATTTGTCCATCCGGTCAATTTATCCGCCAATTTATCAGGATCAATAAGAGATTATCAGTAACAAAGTTATCATAGCGTCACTCTCTCTTCATATCAATGCCAAATTAAATCAAAACTTTAAATTGTTAGAAGAATAAATTAAAACGTAACTATTTTTTTGTTTGCGGAGTATAAAATTTGCTGTTAGTTGAGCCTTTAAACTGATACGTTAACTAATTATTGGAACGTATAATATTGTGCATATGTATCGATACTCTCTAAATCTGAACCAGGATAATCACTGATATCAGTGCCAAGTATGCCACTGGTATAATCAGTGAGTGAAATGTGAAATTCCTAACCTAGGATTAGGACCTGCTAACCTTTATTATGTGATCTAATTAATCTTATTTTAGTGCATAAATTCAATGAATATAGTATTAGAAGATTGAAATTAACATATAAATATCAATATTTTAGGATATATAATGCTCAAACCTTCTTTCTTTTTAATTGAACTTCACTGATTATCCAGTGCCAAATATACGTCACTGGGTAATTAGTGAATAGTGGCATACTTGGCACTGATATCAGTGATTATCCACTGATTCAGATTTAGAGAGTAAGTATATTTAAGATTATTATTCCTGATTTATATGTAATTTTCAAGGTTTAGTTTACTCCTGCAATAAATGTATAAATCGAGATATATTGTTGCGTTTATCGTAAACAAATTATTATGCTGAAAATATACAATTTGTCATATTTATTTTACGATAATGAAACATATTATGTGTGTTACGCTCTAATACGTATTACTATAGCGTTCAATGACAACACCATCGCACGAGAAACCAGAGAGCGAAACTAGCAAATCCAGCATGTGTGTTGTGTGTGGGAGTAAAATACATATACAATAATACAGAACGATAGCGGTCTCCGGTTAAGCGCGGCATTAAAGTATACAGTGAGCTCAACAAGTAGCCACTGGGACAAATATCGTTTTATGGGGAGGGTGAAACTATAGGGGTTGCTTTATAACCACGGTCGTTATAATCCCTACAAACGAGGCCTGGATACGTGGTATTATCGATCTTTCCCATGTAACAATTTATCAAGCTGTAAGAAAGTATCATAAATGATGGACACAAGTTGTCATTTGTTGGTTGACCCGAAACCAAATGCGCCGAATAAAAGCCAGTGAATCGTTTTTCTTTTATTTCTTCCGCGAGAAAAGTTTGATTGTTAAAACTAGATACGTAGTCAATAATAAATTTATTATTACGACTTAATTATTTAAGCACTAACGCTTCAAAGGTTTATAAAATATATATTTATTAATTTGTAAAATTAAGGATTACATATATATATCGTTCTATAAAACTTTAGCATTAAAGCTTAATTTATGATACATAAAAACTGTATTAATATTTCTATTGTTATATGTTATACAATCTTTTTAGAATAATTTTTTTTATTTTTCACGACGTTATATTTTTTATCATTTCATTTTTCCATTAAACGACGTCATATAAGTTTCCAATTTATTGTAATTTAATGAAAAATAGTTTTCAGCTATTTTATCGTATTTATCCAATATGTGTTTCTATAGTGAAAATTCGGAATGTCTGTATTTGTTCATACAATCGACTAGAGGTTCAATTGAACGCGGTCGTTTCTCGATTTCCTCTCGAGTTAACGTTTCCGGTTGGACTGCTGGCTTATTCGATATTCGAAAACGTAATAGGAAAGCCGAAAGCGCAATTGGTTCATGGCAAACTCCATTGCTATTTATTATTGCTATGGATAAACGTCCTTCTTGGACGAATTTTTGTCTATATAACAAGTGGATCGAATCGCACATGCATGTAAAAAACAAAATGCAATTCTTGCATCATCCTGTACACTAACATTGGATGGGAATATAGAGGAGTTTCATGTAACAAAGCAAGAGAGCTTTTGTTCGCAAGTGATTTAAATAAAAAAAGTAAAATATGACACGCTTTACATGACAAACATAAATAAATATGCTGTGCAGTATTAAAGTAATTAATACAACTTAATAAAAGTACTAAATTAGTAATGATTAAATTTATTACACCGTTTAATTTAAATATTTCTCATAAATCAAGGACAATTTTAAAATAAAATTCAACATCGCTTTTAGCGACGGATTTAATTAACGGCCTCGCTATACACTATACAGCTAGCGCTTATGCCAACGTGATCGCTCAAAGGGTTAAAAGCACGGTAAAATTATTGTCCGCGTTGTTACGAAAACCAGGTACGCACGTTTTCGAGCACCGACGACGATAATTCAAACGCGTATGTTCCGCACTGAATTTCATGCATATAAAAGAAACATAAACTGCCAGCACGTATCCACAGGCAGACGGGGCGGCCGCATTGTGTTGAAACACGTCGAGTTTCACAACTTCCTTTCGATTTACCAGTTTTGATTTAACTGTAGACGATATCATTTCAACCTCGTGTATTTTAGGCGACAAAAAGTGGGTCGCTCGAAAAGCAGGCGTTGGGTAAAATTATCGATTCAATGCATACTTGATGAACTTAATAAATATAAACAACAAACTGTAATTGACGGAATATTATATCGCAGGAAATTGTTCGAGAAAAACTGGTAAAATTATGACAAAATTAAAAAATTTTCAAAAACGCTCCTCATCTCATATTTAACGTGAGATACTACCGTATCTTTTTATTTCATTAATGCAAAGATTGTACCTATATTACTTCAAATTGAATATCAGATTATCATATTTTATGTTAAATATAGAATGCATAAATATATTTGCTTCAATATTATATATTTGCATACTTTTAAATAGAAATATTTCTTTTTTTGTCTATCTATCTAAAACTGGAGCTAAATACGCTTTGGAAGTTCCTGATAAAAGTATTTGATATTTTAAAAAGCCTCAGCAATAAATCGATGTTTAAGGACATAGCGATATAAAAACCACGATACTGTTCGGTCACCAAGTCTGTTGTTAAATTTATTCTCTTGTAACATATCGTTCTATTGTGTTGCTACGAAATCCGCAAGAAAATTCTGTTCATGCCTTCTCACCCTGCTAGTCTATTCTCTTGTCGCCGATATTACATGCAAACCGTGGCTCCCTGAAGTTCTATAAGCGTGCCGTTCATTGTTGCGCCTGCAAACGCGGCTGGAGCTCGTGTCCTTGTCCCAATCATGGTGAACTCGTTCCTGCGTTCCGAGCATAGACAAGTACGACCGATCTCGTCAGGATAATTTTGTCTTCGCTTCGTACGTCATCAGAGACTACCTCGAACCAGGTTATTCGTTATACGTTGCGGGGGTGGCTTGTTTGCGCTCCGTTCTGAGGCGATCATCCATCGTGGATATTGCGTGTTACAGCTCGATGCCGTTTTTGCATTTCATTCATAATATCTAGATATACTTTTTTTAATTTCTCTCAATACTCATACACATTATTTTAATACCGATTGTTTGTTGAAACTACATTGGAAGTATATTTATAATAAAATTTTCAATAATATAAAGTAAATCAAAACGAGTTTAAAATGTTAATTTTAAGAGGTTGTAATGTATCATATTTTGACATTTTTAACAAAGTTTTTCCAATAGTTACAGTAATTAATCACGAAAATAAAAAATTTAAGATTAAAATAAATTTTTATCTAATCTAAAAAAAAAGACAAAATATTAAATAGCAAAACTATAATATACATAGAGTCGTATAAGTATAGAAACAAAATGATATAATGGTTAATAGTAGCTACAATCAAATAACAAGTCATCTTTATTTCTTGTGAACACGCAAGTTACGTCGGTCATTAACATCCTCATACGAACAAACTGCCTATACGCCTTCGTTAATTAACGTAGCTCGTAGAATTTAATCACCCAGCGTAATGATCTGCAAAATGGCAACGTGTTATTCGATACGATCTTATGTTCCTCTGCGTTCTCGCGGCGCCGTCGGAGATTTTCAAGTAACTCCGAACTTTGCACTTCGCTAAACCCCGTCGATCGTGTCGCCCACACGAATATTAACTTCGGCAATTAATATGAACGAATACCATACCATTTCTTGTCCCCCGTTTCTCGTCACCCGAACGACAGGACGCCCACGTTCGAGGAATATTATCCGTGAGCCACGACGGGATCATTATAAGATAAATTAATATACGCCGGAGTATTACGAGCGCGAAGCGCTTGAAATTCCATTCCGTCCATTGTTCTAACCCATCTATTCGACGATATCTTCATTTTTCTCTCGAGTATACTCTCCTTTCCACGATTATATATTCTTCTGTGATGCTCTCGCTTCTTTGATACTTCTTCGTCTTCTCCTTTTGCTTCCAAAGATTAGTATAATTATGTCATCGCCACGTCCGATTGCGTTTTCACTCTGTCATCAAGAGAATTTTGCTTTTCTAGCACGAACATGAAATTTCTCTCTTCATTTTTTCTCTTTATTATGCTCTCTCTCTCTCTCTCTCTCTCTCTCTCAAAATAAAAAATGTTTTACTTTCTTTGTGCTTTTGCTGAAAATACTTCAGTTAACGACTGACGTTTTTAACAAATATTTATCATTCACTAATATTTATACATACTAAGGAAAACTATGCGACAAGTTATATTACACGAAAATCCTGATCGCATGAGAGGCCGGTAATAACAAATTTTGGCCACAATGACATTAGAACGACGGTGAAGCGGCAACGCAGCGTTAATCCTGTCGAGCAGAACGGTTAACGAAGCCATTTACATCGCAATTACTATGATTCATGTAACCATGAAACCCGGTTGCAACCGAAATTTGTCTCGTTGCGCGGCAGGTTAATTGTCTGATCCGCGGAATGCGACGTGGAAGAGAGTGCGGCTTCTAAAACGCACACGGCAAGACAAGTCGACTGCTTTCCGCCGCGTGAAATCAGTTCGCGTTGCGCCGGAACTGCCGTGGAAAACCAAAAGTTTGCCAAACGACCGCAATTGTAAGAGAAATTAATTAACGCTTACGAAAGACAGAATTTCCCATTTAACTAGATTTTTCGGATATAATTTCGCAATATTGGCAATTGGATATCGATAAGTTTACTATCATTTAGAAAATATTTATTCGTAGTTAGTTGAATTGCTTGATTAAAAACTTTTAATTGAGGAAACTAATAATCTCAGAGTGTTTGTTGCTTAAGTAATATTTCTCTCTCTCTCTCATTGTAAGTTTCATAAATTAATGGTATAAAAGAGAAAAATTTCTTTTCTTTAGCAAAAATGTTTTCATTTAAATTTGTTATTTTAATATTATTAACTATCTATAATAATCGTTTAAGATAATAATTATCTACGGATAAAAATACAAGAACAGAGCGGGTCGATTATAAATATCTTATTATCGTTTTTTTCTGAGTTCCTGTTTTTAATTTAATAAAGCTTTTTAACACATTTATAGATTTTAATTTATCTTCTTTTTTTTAGATAATACATCTTTCTTTTCTTTAAATATTCATCACAAAAAAGCATGTATATGTGACGTGTATCTGTATAGGAATGTCTACAATGTAATGAACTCGCTAAGCTCAAATAACTGTGCAGATCAATCATATATCCCTATGGGAACCTCGTTATTATAAAAAAAAATATAGGTTACCATCACCTGAAAGCCATATAAAATAACGTATACACATGCATACGTATAATCTGTACAAATTCATTATTAATTTAGATGCAACATCGTTACGGAGTTTGAATTCGTAATTACAGTGCCATCGCGGTCAACTATGCTTGTGGGAATCAAGAGCCTCTAGTTGCTGCGTGGATGATTTCCTTGATTGAAATTACAGCTAATGAGGACAAGTGCATATTGCAGCGCGTCGGTACGTTGATTAAGTTCAACAAACTTAGTCTTCTCCCGCGATCTTTAGTGAGAAATTATACTTTTAATAACTCAAAGTCATAATTTCAAACACGTTATTCTCGTAATTAGATTTTATTTTTCTCTGCCATAAATTGCAGTTGCAATTTATCTAATAAAAATGTCCGATTAAATTTTCTTCAGATTTTTCAACTACAATATAGATACGAATGAGTGTTCATGCATAACTGTCGCCGCATAAAATTAATGTAAATACTAGCTTTTGTCTTAAATATGGATTGCAATTTACATGTTTTATTTGTGCAAATAATTATTAATTTTGAAAATGGATATTTTCGAGTTTGCTTTTGGAATTCTGATTCCATTCCAATTCCGGTTCATGCGTGTGACAATATGCGTATTTGATTTAATCGTTTGAAATTGAAAGTAAATATTTAAGTAAATAGTTAATAAACTATATCAACAAAAATGTTATACTGTTTATTGCTATTGAAAAAATTAGAAATACGAAACATTTATATTTTATATTTAAAAAAAACTTTCTGAAAAAAACTTTATATTTTTATCATACATCGCTACAGGGAGGGATATTACGACTATCATGAATGGGATACACGACTTATAAAAAATTTACAAATAATGTTTATAAATAAGATGTAAAATGTCACGGTACTTATAAAATGTGTTTATAAATTTTTATTAGGGAATACGAACGATAAATATATATGGGATAGAGTTGAGTATTATGAGCACTTTAAGAAAACATTTTGATATTTCTTGCATACTGAAGATTAAAAAAATTTTGTTCCTATCGTTTGATAGGTTTGTTGAAGGTTGTAATACATGGTTGCGCTACTTATTCCATTGACAAATCAATTCAATGATTTCATTAATATATTAATTATAAGAAATAAAAATCACAACACAATACTAATGTAATTAGAAAGGCATATGACAGAGTTGCATTATATAAATTACTCTCAAATTATCCCCAAATTACCCTTCGTCCTATTTTTTTTGCAGAATAAATCCTCACGTGGCGTGAATACTGAATTTACCTTAATAAGGTTGACATTATTAAAACAAAGTATTATTAAAAATTATAATTACATTATCGCTATTTCAGTCAAATAACGTAATTTTATTAAAAGAGAAAGGGAGGAGTGTGTGTGTGTGTGTGTGTGTGTGTGTGTGTGTGTGTGTGTGTATGTGTGTGCTTAGAAACTTATTATTAACATAACAATTTTCAGATAGCTAAATATCGATTTTTCGTTAGGAAAGTAAGATTAATCATTTCACAACGTGTACGCGCTCGCTCTCAGAAACTGACTTCTCTGCGACGAAACAAAGCCAGATATTAATTTACGCGCGCAAATATTTGTTTGCGTCTAAACTTTCTAACGAGGTTACGTTCAACCAAACATTCCTCTCAAAGCAGCTAGCCTGCGAGAGGACTGTTTACGAACTACAAAGTGGTATATGACGCGGGAACTTTGAAAATCTCAATACTGCCTGTAAAGCAGAAATCCATTTACTCTGCGCTTGAAATGAATCAGAAATATTTTCATGGGCATGATAGAGTGCTCGAATAATTCAGACCAAAAGTGGATCAAGTCATTTATCAAATTCATTTGAAGCATAAAGTCATAAGTCGTATGAATGAACGTTATAAATGATGGACTCACTTTTGTGTGTGTAAACCCTTTAATCGCATATAATTAACTCTTACTAATATATTAGTAGTTATAACATTTACATATAATTTTTTTAAATACAACAATCTTAGAAATATTTTCTAAAAATGTTAAAGTATACGTAAGAATCACTTAATAATTTTTATTAAAGTGATGAAAATTAATAAAAATTAACGATGAAAATTAACTCGACACGAATTGACACGAATAACTTCGTAAATATATAGTAAAAAGCCAAAAAAGTCATCGTGTATATTAAGTACATCAATATTTCGTTTTCAGAATCGCGTGACATCGCAGCCACTCATGTCACTCTGAAGACGAGTAATGACGGGCACAGGAGATGCTTTCACGGCAGAAGAGCGAGCCGCACGGCTCCATGTTACACCAATTAAGATTCCGCAGTTCTAAAGAGATCACAAAACTGTGGTGAAGTCAGCGATCGCGTAGCAGACACGGGCCTTTATGCCGGTACTCAGCATCAGGAAGTGACAAGAGGCGCAACTGGGATTTAGGAATCCTCCGTTTCCTCCATTGAGATTAGGCGGGATCGGAACAGAGTCGTCAGGATGTTGCGCAACAACGTAATGTCCTTCATGAAGAAGGTAAGCACTTCGTTCTATGTACGCGAAGTTTTGAAATTGTAGGTTATATTTGTTATAAATATAAAATGTTACCGAATTATGGGCAATATAAGGTTATTTAAATAAAATTATTTATTATGCTGTTTATTCCAACAGCTTATCGTTGTTCCTACTTTCTGAAAAGATTTTAGAGAGTAGGTAAATACAATTTTAATAATCGAAAATGATGAGAACTGAGCTTTTAACATATGTAAGGGAGAGTTGGTTAAATCGTATCGACGATTAAATCGTACCTCCATTGTACTTTCTAAACGAAACATTTTTTTTAAAGATAATGATACTGATGTGACGCTGGTAATATGGGTTAAGAACTATCACTTTTGTTTTGTCTTCGAGTCGTCTGTTTGACATTCAAAATTGATTTTGTTCGGTGTTTGATCTAAGTTTTGATAAAATTTACCTAAGGTGTTATCAGTACAAGATGGGTAATTGAATTATAGTGTCCTTCAGGGTTATATAACTGATATTTAAACTCTTTTCGAGTATAATATCAAATTAGCAAAATATTTGTAAGTTATGTTGTTATTGGCAAATTTGTAAAAATAGAGGGAGTTGGGTAAATCGTACTTGTCGCTGGTCTTTATATTATACCGGTACGATTTTCGCAAGCAATATGTGGAGATTATGATAAAAAAAGGACCTACAGTGGACTGGATTCAGTGTGTCAGGTGCTCTAAGGGTTGCACGAAACCTGTAGTGACAATCCTGACATTTGCCAAAACTGTTTAAATAAGCGCTTAAGAAAGTGATTACTTATCAACTATCGAGTCTTTCTATTAAATTTTTCTATTGAGTCTTTTTATTGAATCTTTTTTTTGTGACGGAAAAATCCGTAATTGATTTTATTTCTAAAATTTAGTTTGTCAAAATATTTGAGATATTAATATTCTGAAATGTAGTGCAATGATAGTTTAAATCACACAATTTAAGTATTGCTTTTTACTTTGTTTTCTTAAATGAGTTTAAAAAACACAGAGTAGTCTAATTTCTGTTTTTATAATAGAAAAGTTTTTATTATACCTACTTAAATATGTACACTTAGTTTGAAATTGAAAATAAATTTATTAATAAATGAGTTTCAAAATTAATTTTGTTTATTTTCTTAGTAAACAAACTGACGTTATTTACCGTCATTTTGACGTTAAAGATGTTATTTTAACGTCAAAATGACAATAAGCAACGTCAGCTTGTTTGCTATATTAGAAGTACGATTTAGGAATCAGGTGGTACAATTTAACGACTCGGTTTCCAAATCGTACCGAAAGCTACTTTTTTTAAAAATCTAATTTAAACAATAATGTAATGTTTATACAAATACTAAACAAAACGTATATAAATACGTGGGCATTAGGAGTTACCGCTAGATATTTATTGCGTAATATTAACTGATATCTATAATATCTACAATTACAATTTAGGACGTTTCGGCTAACAGTTTTGAGCCATCATCAGCGCAATAATAATTACCGCTTCTCAACCTACACGCATTGTCGAATTGCATCTTGCAAAATCGCAGCTCCGATCAACCATACTCAAGTTGCATTGGAAATGTGGTGAGAGATAACCATCTTCAACATAGTTAATGTTGTGCCATTCAGTTGCTTAGCTGAGTGGAATAGATAGTAGAACCCGAACTAATAATTGCAACAACATATTTTTTATTAAAAAAATTGGTACTAAATAATATTAATTGATGTATGTTGGTCACAGTAACTCACCCCATCCCCAATCACAACTGTAAATGAATCCAAGCATCGTGAATACATTACAATAAATTACAACTCGATGTTAAATAAGATTAAAACGCAAAATGGCAATAATATATGGAGAGAAAAGTCCTCTGCGATGTATACATAATGACTATCCGTTGGATTTTACTTTTGAGATTTTGAATAACAGGATAAAGAAATTAATAAAAAAATCTAATTGTACGAGTAAAGGGCTTCACACATGAAATGCATAACAGAGCATAAGCATAACATAAGACTGCTGGACCAATGAGCATCTAGCATAATGTCGCCACATTAATTTACATAAGATGCTCATTGGTTTAGCGGCTTTATGTTATGCTTATGCTCTGTTATGTATTTCATGTGTGAAGCCCTTGAGACCTCTATTGATTCTATCAGAAAAGAACATATTAAGTGGTTCACAATTCCGTTTATTAATGGTATTTCTAACAAGTTCTGTAAATTCATTAATGGTATGTGTCACAGAGTGGCTCATTACAGCATTAATAAATTAAATAAATTTATTAAGGTGCACACAAAGATCCATTGCCGAAGTTTTCCAAAAGAAATGTAGTTTGCCAAATAGAACGTCGAGATTGTGATGCTACATATGTAGGACAAACGGGAAGAAAATTAAATACGAGATTAGAAGAACATCGCAATCATATTCGTAGAGTTACATCCGCTCGTTCGGTGATCACAGAACATAGAGTTAATTTCGGTCACGACTTTGATTGGGAAAATGTGAGAGTTCTGGATTCTGAGAGAAATTACAATAAACGATTAATGTCGGAGATGCTTTATATAAATCATCAATCAAATGGTCTTAACATGAAAACTGACACTGAGGCTTTGAATCATGGATACATAGAAATTTTCAATAAGCTATAATATGTTTGTTTGTATTATTGACCGACACGTTTCGTTCGGGCGACACGTTTCTCTTTGTACTAAGGAAGTAATTATGATGTACATCGCAGAGAACTTTTCTCTCCATATATTATTGTCATTTTGCGTTTTAATCTTATTTAACATCGAGTTGTAATGTATTGACGATGCTTGGATTCATTTACAGTTGTGATTGGAGATGAGGTGAGTTACTGGCCAACATATATCAATTAATATTATTTAGTATCAATTTTTTAAATAAAAATATGTTGCAATTATTAGCTTGGGTTCTATTATCTATTATCTATTCCACTCAGCTAAGCAACTGCCCATGTAGAAATTTGTTAAGGATGGCATTATGTAACATATTTCTGAGGCCCTTATCGGGATTTGATAGGGATGTATTAATTTTATAAATACTTATTTATTAGGGCTAACTTATAAGGGCCTGGAAAGGATTTATTAGAGATACCGTAAATAAGGCTTCCTTATTTATATCTGATGAGGCCCTTATCGGGATTTGATAAGGACGTATCAACTTTATAAATATTTATTTATTAGAATTAACTTATAGGTGCCTGGAAAGGATTTATTAGGATGCCATATTAGTATGTTATTCTCCAGACAAAAATAAGCGACACGTATTTTTTTATATGTGCCTATACGCACTTTTAAAGGATAAAACACTCCTTGGAAAAAAATTAATTTTTCTCTTTCTCGAAGCGAATATCGTCGGAACTGTAAACAATAGAAAAAAAATTTTCTAAAAGAGAAAAACCAATTTTTTTTCTAAAGAGTATTTTACCTCCTAAAAGTGCGTATGGGCACGTATAAAAAAATACTGACTGGATGTTCAGTTAAATTGCACAAATTTCTATCAGGATTATATTGACAGATATATCACAGCTATACATTCATTAACATTCAGTGTTCGTGGATCATCGAAGTAGCAGTTTCCGTACGATTACAGAGGTCAAAGCAACGCGAATGGTGGTTCGCATTCGGATGGGTGACCGCTTCAAATTTACATAAAATTAATTCCCGTAATATTTCCTCATAAGGCCCTGATAATTTTTCCTTATAAAAGCCCTGATAATTTTTCCTTATAGGGCTCCGATAATTTTTCCTTATATAGGGGCCTGATAAACAATTTGTTACATACCATGTAGGACCCAAGTAATCTACCCTAATAGGCCCCGATTAATTTTAGGGTATACTTATAAGGCCCTTTTTTAAGCCCTAACAATTTTCTACACGAGTGGCACAAGATTAACTATGTTGAAGATGATTGTTTCTCACCACATTTCAAATGCAACTTGAGTATGGTTGGTCGGAGCTGCGATTTTGCGAGATGCAGTTCGACAATGCGTGTAGGTTGAGAAGCGGTAATTATTATTGCTGATGATGGCTCAAAACTGTTAGCCGAAACGTCCTAAATTGTAATTGTAGATATTATAGGTATCAGTTAATATTACGCAATAAATATCTAGCGGTGACTCCTAATGCCCACGTATTTATATACATTTTGTTTAGTATTTGTATGAATTTTAAGGAGTCCATTAATTGTATTTTTCTTTAAGTTTTTTTAATGTAATGTTTATTTTCGCAAAAGTATTGTTTTGTTTTATTGCCAATGAACCAAAATTTAATATAAGTATAGAAATATTCTGATATCTTCAGTACTTTTGTTTACAATTTTGTTTAAACGTTAGGGGGTACAATATATATAAGCGACTTTCCCCTACACAATATGTATATAATATTAAAAATAATGCTGTCCATGATGCTATCAAATTTGCAATGAAACTGAAACTACAAAACATTACTTGTCACAGATTGGATCTTATAGAATTATAGTTTCGTTCGGTATACACTGATTTCGTTCGTATCTTGATCGGAATGCGAACGAAATCACATTTATTTTCGAACGAGTATTTTTAGACGTAATGAAATGTAAAACCATGCAGATACGAATTATACGCTAAAATGTCCATAATTACATCATGGGAGCCGAGCCGCGGAAGCTGCTCAGTAATCTGCTGTTTGAATCGAATCAAGATAGAAAACCCTAGTAATCGATAGATCGTGCCTGGGGTACGCATTCGGTTATTTAACGATCGTTTTATCCTCATGGATACTCCGGGAACATCGAATATTCAACAGTTAGCATCGATCCCTTCGAAATACGGAGCATTTGGAATGGACGATTCCAATACCATCAGATCTGACCTGCGCCTAAGACCCAGGATCGTGTGCGATTAGGTACACAGGTATAGCAGGATCGGGCTTGAGATCAATGTCAACGCAGAGCTTTTATTCGTGCAAATCGGTCGTTATCTCACAAAAGTCACTTTAGAATTGTAAATTTTCCTTTAACACGATATTTCCATTCTCTTTATCAATGGAAACTGTTCATTTAGCATTAATTGTGCTATGTAATTTAAGCACTCGATAACTAAATACCACAAGCTCGCATTTTAACGTCATAATGTTATAATATACGTCGTTGCAACGATATATATGATTAAAATTGAATATTAAAATCTGCCAATATTGGAAATTAATATTGTTACACTGTCATAATCGCAAATGTCACAATATCTAACGTGACGTTAAAATGATATGAGATACTTCTATATTTATTCCAATTATTTGTGTGTGTGTGTGTGCGTGTGTGCGCGCGCGCACGCGCGTGACTGTTGTATTTTTTAATAATAATTACAAGATTGAAAAATAGAGAGAAAAATACAGAAAAGAAAAACATTTTTTTCTTATTTCCATCGTTCGGATAAATCGTTGCAATTAATTTAATTTATTTTTGTGTTCTGGATATTTGTTACAAAACGAATTGATTCATGAGAATTGAAAGCTGGAAATTCAGTTATATATAGTTAGAGTAATAACGTCATGACGGACTCGCTATTAAAGGACAAGCAGTTCGCACTCACGGCACATGTACTCATGACACAAGGATTACATCCTTGATCTTCTCGTGTATAAACTTAATCGTGCATAGTCAGCGTTTCTTTACATGTACATCCCGCTTTTCTCTGTGGAAAATCTCTTTGCGCCACGTTCGCGCTTTTCCAAAGGTTCAGTATGGCTCAGCCGAGAGGAAAGCTTTTGCGTGTGGCGCGTTCCTTCCAACCGGTGAAAATGTTTGTATCGTCGGTTCTCTCTTTGCCTTCTGTGTTCTCAGCTTCACAGTAGCTATGGAATTTCTATGTATTATCTCCGGTGTTTCTTCTCACTTTTACCTTTCTATTTACATTAATAAGAATACTTAGAAAATACTTAGAAAATAATCTGATTCTTATAATCCTTCAATTTCAGTTAATACTGACTGCTTAAATGATATTTAAAAAAATATTAAAAAGTATTATGTTATATTTTAGTTTCTTCTTTTATTTAAACATTTGATACACATTTGATAACAAAGTTGTTTTTCTCACCTGTTTCGTTTTTATGTTTCTTCTGCCTGCCTGTTTCGATCTCTTTCTCCTCCTCTCCCCCATCTCTTTCTCTCTCTCTCTCTCTGCGTGTTGTTTTATTTTTATATGTCTTTTGGAATTATATCAGACGAAATTCTGCCGTAGAGACACTTTGCTACTGTTATTACATTCGCTCTAATACTTTTTTTTTAAACTACACCGACCTGCAATATTGTTGAGTTGTTCTATGCTTTATGAAAAATTCTCAAAGAAATTTTTACAATTATAGTAGTATACATATAATGTTCAAGAAATGTAATTGTTTTTGTACATTGATCATAAAAGGCAGCATTTCGCTTAGATGTAATTCAATGTTCCTTAAAACGCTATTTCTTTTATAATTTAAAAAATTTTATTTAATAAAGTATATACTTCTAAAAGAATATAACAGTAAAATGTAATAATATTTTATCCTTATATATGAATTCTTATTCTAACATTTGTCTAGTTGGCTGTCCTCTCCACTTAACAAAATTTTAACGAATAAATTATATAATAATGCGCTATTTATGCGCTTCTGCAAGAAAAAATTTTTGCGTTCATTTCGCTTATTGTTAGCTAAAAAAAATTTTTTTTTGTGAGAAGGTTGAGTAGGTTGTCAGCCTCCCCTTCCCCCCACAAGGGATGAATATGACTGTTTGCTCCAAAAGAGAAGTGCTTTAAGGGATACAGCGCAAAAATTGAAACTATGTGAATATGAAAGCGCATAAATAGCGCATAAATCCTGTGTATTTAATTTTCCAAATCGGTTGTTATTATATGACACGTAAAGGGGTTGACAGTCTATTCAGTCCTCTTACAAAAAAATTTTTTTTGCCTAAATGAAATGAGCACAAAAATTTTTTTTACGGATTTTGAGAGCGCATATATAGCGCATTATTATATAATTTATTCGTTAAGATTTGATTAAATGGGGAGGGGGCAGCTAAAGCAGACGTGGGAAGTCCCTCAAAGGTTGCAACGCAAAAATTGAAATTATGTGAATATGAAAGCGCATAAACAGCGCATAAATCCTGTATATTTGATTTTCCAAATCGGTTGTTATTAATACATGAAGGGGCTGACTGACAGCCTACTCAGCCTTCTCACAAAAATTTTCTTTTTGCCTAAACGAAATGAGCACACAATTCTTTTTACGGATTTTGAGAGCGCATAAATACTGCATTATTATATAATTTATTCATTAAGATTTGATTAAGTGGGGGGGGGAGGGGGAGGGAGCCAGCTAGGCAGATGTCTTATGCTATATAAGTTTGATGTTTCTTTTCATGATTTATTTTCCAATATTTTCAATAAAATTTGAGTTTATTCGTGTAGTCTATTTAGATATTGAAAAGCATTGCTTTTAAGCTACCCTACTTTACGATCGCGATATTTCTTTTCCACACACGAACGTTTTATGAGATGTTTACTGATCTTTGAGATGATATCGATTATGTCTATCGAGCAGTCGTTCCGAAATTTATCGAGTTCATGGTGTAAGTTTATTTATTTTTCCAAATATGGCGTCAATATTCGGAAGACACTTTACGAGAAACCTTAAAGGTTGATCGTGATACGGCGGCAAAATTCGCTTTTATAGCCACGATGCCGACGAGACTCTTGGCAATTCTTCTTTAATGCCACCGTTATTTTCATCGTTAACGCGGGAACTGAATACCACTAAGATTATATCGAAGATCAAACAGGTTTCATACATATTTCGTTACGTGTTAATATTCATAACGTAGAGATGCTAACCATGTATACATAAGTTGGCCTCGCAGAGAGATCAATTACTAATGCACGAGTGAAATATGAAAGTAGATATACGTATGATATTCCTTTCATATAAATCAGATTTTCGATAATGAAAATGTTACGAAAATATTATCTGTGTTTTGACATTTTTCGTGCAATATACATTATGAAACGGGTACTTTCTATTTAATGATACAAGTCGACATAAATGTCATTCTATCTTATAATAACAAAAACAAAACGATAGACTTGTGTCACTAAATGGAAGGTATCCAACATAATCATTGCGGTCAAAATATTAAGCTTTATATATTATATTGAGAATATGCCTTTTATTTATAAGCTTGTATTGGTTGGCTGTTATGAGAATAAAAAAACTAGCGCAACTAAAAATAAAAAAATATCAGTGTAAGACTTTCGTTTTAAAATAAAATGTCCGGTAATTTTTTATTTAGAATATTTCCCCTCGTATATATACGACTTCATCATATCGTCACGCTGCTTTTCAAGTGCTCGCAATTTCACGACTTGGTTCAAAATTTCTTTAAAATATGCCAGGAACATATCACAACGCGGCAAAATGACGCATAATCTCGTTAAAGGTGTGCTTCGCTTGTCATCTTCATTCTCGATGGGACCAGAATTTCCCCCCTTATGGGACCAGAATTTTCAACTTTTCCTGCATCTCGTATCTCCATAGCGAAAATCTGTGTCGTCCTACTAAATCATCGTACCTTTTCCGACTTGCCGCATCTCTTCGCCCTCATGCGATATCGTAAGCAAACTTTTATTAACAAACTTTTGTCATAAAGTTGTATCAGTGCTAACGACTGGAATTCGCAAGCTTGTCATTCCCAGTGTCATGAAAAGAAGAAAGGCTCTTATCGAGAAAAATCATAAACACCACGAGAGAAGCGCAAACCGATCCCCATGACGCAAGCAGCCCCGACGAAATTTTCCGCTGACGCGCGCATTTTCTCCGTCGTGGGCTGATCGTAACACCGGCAAAAGCGAGAAACTCTAGAAACTTGAGAACGAGGATGAAAGGTCGGATCTTGCACCGACGTGGAAATTGTATGGAAAATGCGGCGCACGCTGCACCCACGCGCCAGACGGCTTCGCTACGATCGCGCCTTAATACAACGCGCAGCGTTTCCAGATAGAAATGTATTGCTACATATTATTATAAGTGCTGCAGTAAATGCTGTAGTACCTAATACAGTTGTTGCTAGTACGACGCTTTCTTATTCCATTTTGTTATTTCCCTGCGGCGGACTATTATTTCCGAGTATTTCATCAGTTTTCTATTGACAAATTATTTTTGTGGTCTGTATAAGTGCATTACATTATTTACACATACATGCAATGAGTTTTGTAATAAATAATTCCCAGTAAAATTAGATGTATGTTTAAAGGACATTTTTGTTTAATATTATATCAAAGAATCATTGCTATTTTAGATATATAATTTTTTACTGAATGTTCAATAATTCGCTAATTTTTATTTTATGCAATTAATTTTACACTGTACACGTTATAGAAAAGTGATAATCCGCAGCGAATTGTGAAACATTTTCGGATAACTTGAGGATGATATTTATGCTTAAACTATTACGAAATTAATCAGAGCAATTAATACTTAATCTTTAATGCTGTAGTTTTTAATCTAAGAGACTGTTTTACCGAGAATTGTTTTCAGGATAATACTCTTTCGTTGAAGCACGGAAGTGCATTTTTCTGAATCTATATTCATGGGAAAAAATCTTCTACACACCATTTACAAACGTTGATAGTGGCTATTGCTTGACTACATCCAATATTGTTATCGGATTTTATAACGCATTCGGAATCGTTTTTTTCTACGACATTCCTTCGACAAACAATTTCATTAATGCACTGGGAAAAAAATCTAACTGCATTAATTGGGATTCTTGTTGAAAATAGATAAATCAGAATTTGAATCTAGTTGAATCTATATTGCAATTCTAGTAGAGATAAATCTAACGGATATGATCAATCTTCTACTGGTTCATTTATTTTCAACCAGAAATTTTTCTCAGTGCAGTCACTGTTTTTTACGTCAAGCAGAAAATAGAGAGAAAAGGTTGATCTTTTCCCTAATTTTTACTAAAGATTCCCTAATTTACTAAAGATTATCCGTAATTATATGTTTTTTTATGAACGTAAAAAGGAATATACTTTTAGACCATCGCGTGAAAGGTGAGATGTCATGTCGCGTTTTAGCATGCAATTCAACATTGTGACAACTGGGAACGCAAAATTTTATCAAATTTTATCATTACCAGTCTATCGCTTTTCAATGAATGAATTATCAGGCCGCGAGAACAATAAAGTGCGGGAAAAATGCTCAGATGGAATTAATTCGCGCCACGTGTAACAAGAACAATCCAATAAAAGTGAAAAATCCGCCATTTGTATTTTTACAGCGACCCTGTATTTCAATTTAATCAAACACGAGTCTCATGATATTAACGGTTCCTCATCGAAGTAGGTCGTGCGGACTAACTTCTTTAAAAAAATGACTCAAATGAGTACTTTATATCCGCATAAAAAAATTCGAGCTATCACGATCTGGACATGTGTGTGTGCTCTTTACTCCTATACATATTTTTTTTACAAAAGTACATAAAAATCGATCTATTTCGCTTTGATGCGTCACATGGACGTAAATTCTTCAACTCGATATTCAGAGGCAAATATGTTTTGACATTTAAAGGCTCAAATTATTCTAACTAAATCAAAAGATCTCGAGAGCATTTCGCTATTGGAAAGAGCAACTCGGCAACGATTACGTCGTAGCTTTACGAGGCACCCAACGCTATAAAGTCGACAGGTGTCAAAGGTAGCTTAAAAGCCCGACGGTGACGTGCAATTGCTCGCGTCATTAACACGTTTACACGTGCTACCTTTGTTCTTGTGACTCATTCAGCTGTTAATTAATTTGTCGTTTGATCGTTAGGATCGTTATCGATGAAATTAGCCCTTTGTATGAATAGAAAATTATCGGCTTGTGTTAATACAGTTCTGCATTCTGGTATAAATTGTCACGCGCGTATATATTTTCTAGCGATACAATCCTTGAATTATTTTAGCAATATCTGTCGATATTCATTATTCTTTTTTCACGGTTATTATTTTTAGTATTAATAAATTAAACTGTCTTCTTTCTACGCAAATTAAATTTATACGATATTTATTTTATGTAATTTATGTTATCCAGTACACGGAATAAGTATGAGTGTAAATATACAGGCTTCGCGGTGAGAAGAGACTGTGGAAGGTTTAAAATGTTTATTCGCTGTAAATAATTCACTGAGTTAATGTCTTGCAAAATACATTTAACTGCAGTCTTAAGTTTTCCTTCTTCAGTTTTTCTTACGTTCTTCAAAAACATTATTAGCAGTGCAAACGAAAAATACAAGAATAAATTTTTTTATTAATCTATTTTAGTATTAGTAATTCAAAAATTTTAAAATTAGTAATAATTATTACTTTATTTAATAAAATTAATACTATATGTGCCTATATTATTTATTACAATTTCCATCTTAAATCAATATTTTTGCTTACTGTATGATTAGTTACTCAGTACGCCTATAAAAAAGTACTTCCAAGAAAGATTCGCGTTCGAGAAATTTCAAGTTAGAAAACATTGCACTATTATACTGAGGAAACATTGAATGGCCTTCGCGTAAAAATAGCGATAAAAGCGTAGTATCAATGAAAGAACACCGACTTTTGCTAGTACGATCCTAAAAACTTCGCCCGTTAATGCCGAACCCCTGATGTAATTAAAGTATGTAATATCACTCCTAAACTTATAACTGCTAATTTTAAAAAGTCTTATAGAAGCTCAGTTTTGGTTCTGAAAAAATATGTCGCGAGGAATTATTGCAGATAAACGTTACTGCCATTTGGTGGTTCGGAATTAAAGACCTCCTTTTTTTATGATATATTCGTATAAGCATGCATTCATCCGGCAAGTCGAACTTTCTTCCTATTTTATTGGAACAGAGTTATAAAACAATTTTATAGAGCCATGCTCTTTACGTGGGAAAGATTTTCGATAAATCAGAGAAACGCATCAGCTGCTCAATGTTACGCGTAATCCATATGTGAGATCCCATTTTCCAATGGACTACAATCATTCGTTATTCGATAGGTCGTATTGCTCTAGCATAAAAAATATAAATTTGGAGCATGTTACATCCCTTTTTTTTATTTATTTTCGATCTTTAATCTGATCTTTATTCTAGCTTACTATGTTGATCAATATTATCAATACAATCAAATATTATCAATACAGATACATCATGAATATGTAAATTCTGATTATATATTGAAGATAATTAATATTGCGATATGATAATTTGGAATTATATTGGCTATTAAGATTTGCTAATTAATATACAATTTATTAATTCACAACGAAACTAAAAATACTTTCAATAAAACGTTCGCTTTTATTTCTAATAAATAGGCGTTAGTGCAATTTCTACGTGTGAATACATGTTTAATTAACTCCAATTTGCGCTAGCTAGCTATGACAAAATTTAATTCTCTGTACTGGATGCAATACTTCTTTTTTTATTCGCTCTTTCATTGCGGATTTTCCTTTCGCACGAACTCTCAACTTAATACGGTTATTTATCATGGCCGTAGTGACCAATAAGTCAGAAAGTGAACGCGAATACGATAGTTTCCGTGAGTGTCTACGCAAACATGGGTACATCGCCATTTTCATCTATCATGAGATTATACTTCTTCTGACGTCATAAATTACACGCTATATGCGTAGATATGAATCGTGACTGTCCATTAGACTCCGAATGCCGACTGTTGCATCTGCACGTTAGATACTCACAAATCATGCGAAATAATATTAAATAAAAAAAAATATATTTATATTTAGCAATATTTTCAAAATGATTATTATTAATCTTTCTGTTATTATATGGACAGCGTCATTGGAAATATATTTGCAGAAAATACACCATAAACAATAAACAATACAAAAAAATTTTTTTATCGTAAAGTAAAAAGTACAACAAGATAAAAAGAAATATCCCTGAGAATACGAGTGAAAACGAAAGAATTATCTTGGCAGTGAAAAATGTTTCATGCCTACAGTAGTATTAAGCAAAATGGCACAGTTATATGCGATTATTTATCACAGGAATGATAATACTCATGGAAGGACGACTGTTGTAATTTACGAGAGTCCCCGTTCCTCACGCGAGTTTTCTAGCTTTGTGTACTGTTCTTTTCTAACGCCATATTATCGTAGCAAGATAAGGCATGTTGCCGATTAAATCCAGCTGGTAGACAATTTGCACAGAACTGCATGTGAAACGACGCTCGAACTCGAAACTTCAGTTACGCGCGTCATAACGTTTGCAAATGCGACATCGTGTTATCGGGAATGCAGTCGCTGTTCGACAATTCCCATCGCGGCAAATGTAAATGTTGAGAAATTCTGATATATACAATTTCGATGAAGATATATCAATTCTTATATATGTGTGCTTATAAATTAAGCAATTAACAATGCAAGGTGTTTAAAAGATACATTGATACGTCTCTTCGTAATTTACTGTATCATAATTCGTAATAATCGTGACAATAGGATTTCAATAATATTAGGTGTTAAACTTAACTTCCTGCCGCTCGCTACTAGAGGGTGCTGACTCCAACACTGGCGAGTTTTGACGATGAAGTCATATGTCTTTTGTAGTTTAGACATCCCTGAAAGTGATTCAATCCTCACAGATTAGATTTCTCGAAGCTAAAAAGATTTTGCAATCGATTGAAAATGAATCGCGATAAGCAGTTTTTCCGACATGTGCTTCTTCACTACTTCGACCTCAAGAAAACCGCAGCTGAAGCGCATCGCTTACTATCCGAAGTGTATGGTGATGAAACTCCATCGGAAAGAACATGTAGAGTTTGGTTTGAACGCTTCCGAAACGGTGATTTTGATGTGAGAGACAAAGAACGTCCAGGACAGCCGAAAAAATTTGAAGATGTCGAGCTGCAAGAATTGCTTGATGAGAATCCAGCTCAAACGCTTTTAGAGTTGTCGAACAGTTAAATGTTACTCCAAAATTGAGTGACGAATTGATGCAAAAAAGATCATCCGTAGCCAACAATTGACGCAGTCATTTTGTTGCATGATAACACTCGACCGCATGTCGCGAAAAGCGTGAAGCGGGCACTTCTAGAGCTTGAATGAAGTTCTCTCGCATCCAGCGTACTCTCCAGACTTGGCACCGTCGGATTACCATCGCTTCCGATCGATGCAACACGCACTTACGGACACACACTTCTCCAGTCACAACGAAGTCCAAAAATGGGTGGATGAATGGATCGCCTCGAAAGACACCGCGTTCTACCGTCGTGGGATTGCCCTGTTGCCAGAGAGATGGGAAAAAGTAGTAGAAAATTGAGGAAATTACTTTGATTAAGATATTCATTCATCTTCCCTTCGAAACAAATCAATTTTGGAGACGAAAAAAGGGCAGGAATTAAGTTTAACACCTACAAAATATAGGTTAAACATTCTGCTAGAATCGTGTTTGATGCAGTCAGAATATAGTTGCAATGCGCATGGTTGTTTGCAAGGTTGGGAAGTAACACCGCGCATTATTTGTAATGTCCGCCGTTATCGTTATCGTTACATGTTTTCAATAACGACCGTTACTTTTTTCTGTCTGTAACGGCAACAGTATGTCGTTATATTTTTACAGTAACTGGAATGAATTTATCCGTTTTATCGTTACTTTAATCCCTATTATTATCCATTTTCAATAGATTACATTATTTTTTTAATTAAATAAAAATATTCTGTTTAAATACAAATATAAATGTTGAAAATATTTTATGCTGAAGAATACTTTATATCTCAAGTTGCATTCCGAATACTGTAAACTTGTAGTATCTATAGATACATATATGTAACGTGAGCTATAAAAGAGGATGTTAAAAAGAGATCGATTTCTGCTCAAAAAGATGTAAGCAAAAGGAATGGTGTTCTTTTTATAGATTTTAATCTCCTGTACAATAAAATTATTAAGAAGTGAACTGTTCGCAGCGTTTGAGGAACACTTTGAAAATTGAGCACGGACGTAATGTATTTATTCAAATTTCTTGTTTTATTTTCAATATTCTTGTTTTATTTTCGAACCTTTTGAACAGCCTCCTTTCAGTAAAAATTAGAATGCACTTTTAATAACAATATTAATATTTAAAAATAATGTTTCATAAAAATTTTTAATAAAATTTATATTTATGAATTACAATCAAAATTTTTAAAGATAAATATTATTAAAAAATAAAAATATTAATATAAAAAATTATATACGATTTATTATATTAAGTTAATATATAAGGAAAAACTTGCTATATAAAGATTAGGTTAAAATTTTAATTATAATATTGATTGTTACAATCAATTATTAAAACAAAAACCAAAAAACGTGTGAAAATGAACTATTACTTTCTAAGTAAAGGTAACAAATTACTTTTCACAAAAAGTAACAGCAACGCGTTATTTTCATAAAGCAACGTTCTCAAGACATACGATACAAAACCTGAAGTTCGAGTCACGTGCAAATGAATCTAATATTTTAAGAATAGATTTATTCGATATCGCAGCCATGATTAATTAAAATATTCGGAATGTAAACATCGGTATTACATGTCTATGCTCAGAATTCCTCTCTATTTCGAGAGAAAAATATTTTGATCTATAGTGTAAACAAAAAATATATTTGTAACAGTGTGCTCAGTTATTTTGCTGTTATCGACGGTAGTCATTTCAAATTATACGCATTGCAATCAAACGCACGTCGAACTTAATAACGACATAAAGGCTCCGTGTGCGAGAGCTACGCTGATCAGTAAAATGACACGCGCAGGCAGGAACGAGGATGGAGCGACCATGGTCTGCCACGCGTTTAATATTCTCGATGTGTATGTATATTCGCGTTGCCGCATTTCATCAGGCAACCTAGATCAAATCACGGCGGTGTCCCACCGGCTGTTTCCGACCGCTGGAATCGTTCCAGCAATAGAGCTCACATTATGCCACGTTCAACATGCCGAATAATGTAGCTAGGGTATCTATAAGGGAAGTGTGTTTGCACGTGCAGGGACGAACAAGAGACAGGTTAGTATCTTGGACAAGAGAGCAACACCAGCATAGCACAAGCAGAAGGCGAAGTTCAATGGATGAAGAGAGAGAGAGAGAGAGAGAGAGAGAGAGAGAGAGAGAGAGAGAGAGAGAAGAAAGAGAGTACTGGCAATCGACCAAATATGGTGCAATTTACATCTCGATTACGAATTTGGCTTTCACATGGATTCACTCGTATTCCTGTAAAGATATATGTATTTACTATCGTTCTACTTCGAAGGTCACAGCATGGTCGAAACTTGGGAAGAATGTTGGCATTTGCAAGAAACAGAAGTCCTTCGGAAGAAACAATCGTTTTTCTCATTTTCTGAAGAAAAGAAAATTGAATTTTGCCGTTTCATCTAGTATCTTTGTATTTATTTTAGTAGAGCGCAAAACAATAAAAGTTATTTTTCTCAATGTTTTCTACAAAAAACAAAATTTAGTCGATTATATACTGAAATTATATTATTAGTTTATTGTATTTTGTTACATAATTTATTATGTTTACTCTAATAATGTAATATACAATACCAAAAAAATTATTAAATGACTGTTGAAGTTTTTGTGAATATAATGTGAACTCTTTATTATAGAGATAATTCAGAATGTAAATTGGATAATACGATATCCTATTAATAATAAAATATTATCTTTTCTATTACAGTATTATCTTTTTATAATTTTTTTTAATGAATATTTAAAACATATTAAAATTTAATAATTCGATAATTGTAATATCGATAATATAATTAATTTAATCGCAAAATTAATGCATTCACATGCTTATTGAACGACTTTAATTTTTATTTGATTTTAAACTGCAAAAATTTCAATTTTCAATTTACTTATAAATTATAGAAAAAAGGTATGTTCTCTCAATAAAATGTTAAAATTTCTAGAATATAAATTGAAATGATAAAATAAATAAAGTTTTAGCTTGTCACTAACTTCTCCAAGCGTTTTGCATAAAATAACGCACGCGTTCTGAAAGTTTTTATCATTTTATCGAGAGATTTAAGAAGGGATCAACATTTGATTAAATTCTCCAAAATTTGTAAGTTGTTCAAATCCACAACGGTAATTTCTGCGAAATATTACTCATAATAGTACTTTAATAAAATGTAGTGCGCGTAAACTAAATATCATAGGTACATATATATTTAGTCTTAGTATGAGTACTTGATAAGTTTATAACGAAAGTTATTTAACATGCGCCCCTCCTCGTGACCATCTTCTGAGTGTCTCTTAACATTTCTCCTTGTGTAATCACGCCAACAAAATTGAAGGAAACCACAGTGAGACACGATCTACGAGAGCTCTATGAGTTAGATGTTAATTAATATTACCGTTCGCGCCGGGTCAAGGATATCCAAGTAAACGAGTATCGAGTTACGAATTAGGTCGTTCATGCTTAAATATCATCTCTTATTATTAGCGTGCTATCAAGTAACATTGGAGGATATATTTGACCAGCTTAATTCAGTTCTGTTAATTTCTCGTAAAATTTAAATAATTTTACGAGAAAAAACCATTTAATTCTTCGCGAATTAAAAAACAATGCATTTTAAAAAGATATCGTTATAATAAAATTGTACACAAATTTTAAACACGAATCTTTAAATCTTACGTTACTTAAATATTATATTTGAATGATGCTGAATAGATATAGTTAATATATTTGTAATTGGTAATTTATAATCAATCGGTAAAAATAATTAACAAAATAGTTTATTATACTAATAAAAATCGCAAGGATAAAAATCGGAGAGATAATTCATGTTTTGATTTAAGATGTATTTATATTCTACTTGTATAAAGGCTGCCGCACACAAAATTCCGCAACTGTGACGTAAGACCCCTAATAACACACTTTATCCGGGATACATCCTGAAGATGTCCTTAGGATGTTCAAAGGACATATGGACGTCCTTTGGACATCCTCAGGACATCCCCTAGAGGTCTGTGTTGTTAGGGACGTGGACTTAAGCCAATGAACCAATCAGGATATTGCTTTAGGTCTACGTAATCTAATGAAAATGGAAATAACAGTAAACTTATCCATAACCTCACAATTAGGTGAATTTCAACCGGTTGAAATTTGTCTTGTGGATAAGTTTACTGCTATTTCTATTTCAGTTAGAATACGTAGATCTAAAGCAGTATCCCGATTGGCTCATCGGCTTAAGTTCATGTCTTAAGATTACTGTTACAGAAATTTTGTGTGCGGCAGCCCTAGGTAATCTTGCTTCAAGCATTGAGCATTAAAATATTGTTTACGTTACAGATGGGAATGACGCAACAAGAAGCTGGTGCATCAGTTACGCCGGAGGAAAGTGGAAAAACCTTAAGCAAGATATTGCAACTGGGAAACATCATAACAGCAGGAAACGGTAAGTTTCTTTGTTTATTTTAGCTTTTAATGTATGCACTAAACCGCACATGATTATTTTAACAGCTCAATTTCATTTCTATTCATTTAATGTTAACTCTTTTCACATTAATAACAAAATTATGCACCAAAGAAAATTTCGTATTGAAACATTACGATGAAATGCTTTTAAAAGATCGATTCCGCTTCCATACCTCATTCTGTATTTTCCAGAAGTACATTTCAAAGAAATGCTTTATAGCTTACTTTATGTACTTTCTATGTACTTTCCAATTAACATCAACAAGTTACTGTTAACACAAACGCGTTTGAATATCAATCAGAATTGTACAATCTCTTTCCATCTTATTCTCTCTCCGTAATTTTTTGTTACTTCAAATTTACTCGTGACATTTTCCTCATGTACGTATTTCAGGTACCTGACCTGACTGTAAAAGCATCTGGCTCGAGGATGATTTCGTTTCCACGAGCATTTTTATTTCATGATACTCTCTCTCACGACACTCGAATCCACAGAATTTATATTTGTACGTAACTATGCGGAAAGCGCGAACAACGTAGAATATAACACTTGCATAAATATCAGCCAATGTTTGTCCAATTATGTGGTGGAGCGCCGCGTTGGTAGATGAAAGCACGCGAGAAAGGCCAATGAGGGTCGAGGACAATCGGGCAAGGGCGTTTCCCCACTTTTCATCGGAAGCGTGCATTTTCCTTTTTCCTTCATTTTGCACGATGCACGACGGAAAGCATCGTACACCATCTACTCTGCGGGTAGAAATATTAAAGGCGAATGCTGCATCAGATGCAGAGGTGCAGCAATGGCGTATAATACCTGCGCGGCCTTACGCAGCCGCCACGTCGATTGCAATACTGTCTGTTTTGATTTATGCGCCGCGCCATCGAGTTGAAGAAACGTCATGCCGCAATTTATCAGCGTAGGGCATTGTTAAGCGCGTTGAATTTATCGAAAGCTCTTGTCGGTCGTATATTTGTGAATAAGCTTCCCCACGGTTCTTTGACAATGATTAAAATTACTCCACTTCACTTTGTCGTGTGTTTCGTGTTTCGTTGATAGCATTTTAATAGAGATGTAATAATATCGTAGAGAGCGACGTTCCTCTTTACTTTGTATTTACCGCTATCGGTAAACATAATTAATAGTCCTACGCTTGCGTAAGACTTTAATGCTTTTACTTCACTAAGAGGGAAGGTACGAATCCAATTTACATTTTCTACATTATTCTCAGCGTAGGATATTGATATAATTGTGCGCACATATACACGCCCAGAAAATCCCAACTTATATATTATGTTTCCACAAGTGCCGAAAGTTTAAAGATTACTTTGTGAGTTCAGAAAAATATATCATAATACACAGTGATGTATTCATAGTCGATATAGTAAGAGAAATTGGAGTACATTCGCAAGTTTAATTATTAAACGATTCTATCGTCGATTATTAATGATGAGAATTAATTTGAAACTGACTCACGTATAATTGCTACGATAAAATTTTACAAAATCATTCTTTCGCGCAAATTACGACGTCTTTAAAATAAAGAAGGCGGACAGTAATCTATGGAAACACGATGTACACAATTTATTTTCACTATTGCAAAATAAAGAAGCAATGTTCGAAAAAAAATCCACTAATCGAAAGAGAAAATTGCGAAAAAATTTCGTCCATCTTACTTTATTTTAATCCCAGAAAAAGCACTAACGAAGACAAGTGGAGAGTATTGCAGAAGTACTTTCTAAGCGAACTAAACCCGACTGTGCGCAGCAGGATTTAAATGACAGAGATTTGATGAGGAGCAAAGAAAGTTTTTCCCTCCAGTGGAACTTGCATTTTCCTCGTTCTGTAACGTGACTCATGCTGTAAATTTTTTCTTTTTCGTTTACATTTCACATTACGTTAAACTTCATTTAACGATGTCGCATAACAATATATTGTCATTATCCGCTCTCTTAAAAGAACACTCATAAAAGGAGGTGTTTAACTTTAGGATATTAAAATGTTTTATTTCTTGTCTTCATTTTTCAAATAAGTACTTAAAGATGTTTTAGTTTCAAACGAGCATGTAAAACGCTAAAAAGTGTTTAATTTTGAAAAGTGTCTTATTAAAAAATGTATAGATGTTTAATTTTTTAAAGTATATTAAGTAAATTATATATTTAAATAAATTTTATATTTAAAGTATATTTGGAAATACTTTAGAAAGATATGTTAGTTTTAAAAAGTGTTTTAAAATGAAAACGTCAAAAGCTGTTTTAGCTTAAGATTTAAAGCTTAAGTAATGACTTATTAGAAAACCTAAAAAACTTAGCTTAGAAAAATATAGTCTTTAAATTTAAAATACTAAAACGTTTAAAGCTGAAACAGTTATTATTAAACGTTTGTTTTGGAAAATAAATTTTAAATAGATTTTAAACACCCCCCCCCGCCATTTTTATAGTAAAGATAGATAAGATTTCGTGATTTATTATCTGGGAGATATTTTTGATAAGATTCAAACACATAAATATTAAAATGAATTAACTTAATTAATTCATATAAGCTTATGTAAGCAAATTTGTTTGGAAAAATAAAATAATTTTGCAGCAGACTCTGTTTTACGTCACAGAATAGTTAATTGAAATTAATTCTATCATTGCAAAAAATATCGGAGATTAAATTCTTGTTCAAAAAGAGATAAAAAATCTTTGACGCGGAACGTGCCAATTGCGAGAAAGAAGGAATACGATAAGTCTTTTGACAAGACCGGCTTTGCGAAGATCGATCTATTTCCTCGGATCTAATACGCGTTTCGTTCGACCGATCGTTAAGTAATGGTGTTTAAGCCTTTAATCGCAATCACAAACGATCAGACATAAAGGGAAGTGAGTTAATGTCGTTCCACCGACGAAACGGGCAGTTCTAATTAATCCGCTTCGTCCCTCACGTCCCGGACCTCCGTACGACGATTCGACTCCGCCTCGTCTATTGGCGGAGATTCGCAGCTCGAGTTTCCCGGGAATTTCGCCTATAACCTTCTGCAGACCTCGCTACACCCACTGAACCTCTCCAAGATCCAACTTCTAAAGGGGAGAAACGGATACTTCCAAGTGAAACTCCTATGAAATACGCTTGTTAACCTAGCGGATATGGCGGCTTTATTTCTCAGCTAATTGTGTTGATCAACAGAATGTGGACAGATGATATCTTATTTTGTCTTTGTGTAAGAAGACCGAATTGCGAGCAATAATTAAAATTATTGATATACCATAAAATACGTTCGGAATGCATCATATATATTTACAAAGCGATAAATCTGTTAGATATATAAAGTGATTATATAAACTGGCAATGGAACAGCTTTTACGACAGTAATAATTCTATATATCTATTAGACTTAAAAATAATCTTGCATTTACATATATATATGTATATGTATATATATATATATATATATACACATGCATACATTTATATGTGTTAGATAAATGATATTGATTGAAATCATATCACACAATAATATTAATTTGAATTATGATAAAATGGTATAAGCTGATAAGATTAATAACTAATTTCAAATTTAAATTAAAAAAAAATATAATTAAGAGGAATAAAATCCTCGTAAGTAATTCTATCTGCAAATATATATATTTGCAATAAACAAAAGAAAACGTAGAGCAATTTTAACACTTATAGGTATGACGGGAAGAATGGTTATGAAGTATCTAAACATTTAGCTAAATACGAGTATAGATCCAAAAATAATTTTGTTTGGACTATCAAAATAATTATGTAGAACGCTTGTGTGTGTGTATGTGAATTGATACTAGAATGTTTTTGCAGCATTATCATTAATGCTTAAGTATTCTTTAATAACTTTCAATGATCCAACAAAATTATTTCTAGATCTGTGAATGCAGCTAAATTTTTAAATATTTCAGCGATATCATTCTTTCCATGTACTAAAGAAAGGGTTGGGACTTTAAAAATGGCTGTCGACATCTCTTTTCATTTTGCTTTCTCGCCAGAAATTTGAGCTATTTGTGAAGGTGACCAGATAACGTAAGGTGTTGAGTGATGGAGTCGTGAAGTCAACATAAATGGGAGAGCTCGGGCGAAGTCAGAAGAAACTTCTAAAGAGAGTGGAAAGTTTGACAATAGCGGTGTAGGTACTCGACAAGCCAAGGACTGAGAGCTCTTATGAAAAATGTGAGCATATGTATGTTCGTAAGAGATGAAACACGGAGACACATACGAACAACTAGGTAACGATACGAGAGAGTTACGGATACTCTTGAGATGCAACAAAAGGGGAAAACGATGGAATAGTAACTGTCATTTATATGTAGGGTAAGTGGGGTAAATATGCCACATTTAAGCGAAATTAGATTTTTGAGTAATTATTTGTTCAATTTAAAGTAATTTTAGATACTGATCTTCTTCTTCCATCTTTTATCTGTCATTTGTGTATAATTAGAATCGAATATATATTCATTTTTTGTTATTAAAATTAAAGAAATACGAAAGTGGGAAATTATAAGCTATGATACACTCGTGATTTTCTTCGTAATTAGTATAAAATTAATTCAACTAAATTCAGATATGTCAGATGTAAAATTTATCAAGTTGTCGACTTGTCGTTATATATAGCAGACAATTTGTTAAATCTATTAAAAATTAATCTTATTATACATATATAAATATATATATATATATTTGATTAATATATTATACACTATTAGATATCAAAGGAACAGTGACAACCCAGTCTCCTGAGTTAAATAATATTTTGTTATTTTTATTTTCCATGTGTGATAAATTAATCTATTTCTGTAATTAATTTCTAAAAATAAACAACATCCATATTAATGTATACACTTAGTAAATAAACTAAGTTTGAGTGTAATACATTTTCTTAAATTGTTTAACTTCATTGTTTTAGTTATATTAACGACATATTGTAGGAGTGGTGATAGGAGAGAGAGAGATTTATAGAAATGATTAAAAATATAATTCAAATTATATACGTATTACATATTACTTGTACAGTGTTTGATAAATAACGATATATTACTTGTACAGTGTTTGATAAATAACTCTTGCATAGAGGTAGAGCGGACTAAACTGAGTCGAAAAGTTCTCTACCATTTTGCAATTTTCGCAATAGTTAACAAGATATCAATTACTAAAAATTATCGAATATTGGTTTTCAATCATTTTTTACTCAAGTACTATCAACTTTACAGAAAAACAGCAAGAGACAAAAAGTGTTGATTTTCTTCTCATAGAATTCTGAGAATTTTTTTAGAATTTAGTACAGCATTTTCTCATATTGGTAAATAGCTGCCAATAAAAAAATACAGTACTAAAAAATTAACAAAAAATTCTAATAAAATTATTATAGCTCTATAAGAGAAAATAAACAATTTATCTTTTGCTGTTTTTCTGTAAAGTTGATAGTACTTGAGTAAAAAATTATTGAAAACCAATATTCGGCGATTTTTAGTAATTAATATTTTGTTAATTATTGAAAATTGTAAAATGGTAAAGGACTTTTCGACTCACAAGTAAATCTACGGAAGTGTCACTTACCGATTTTAATAAAACTTTGCATATTTGTAGAACTTTGAAAAATATTTGACACGTATTTTTGTTTTATCGGTAAATGTCCACTTTGAAGGGTGAAAACTATCCCTTAAAGGTATAAGAGTAGATTTATCATATTAGGTGAAATAAGTTGAAAATCTATGTTGACGATTTCGGCTACGTGCCGTATCTACAATTTTTTCGACTCTGTTGAAAAAACGTAAACATAAGACCGCTCATATGTATGTATGCGTTAATGAAAGGGGAAAATGCTTGTGTGCCCGCCGTATCTACTCATGATCGCACGTGACACATGAAGAAAACTTTTGAATTTTATACTTTTGACATAAGATTTAGTTTCAGCGATCCCAAAAACCTCCTAAACCATTTTACTTTTTAAAATTTTCATTTTATTTCACCTAATACGTTAAATCTACTTATACCTTTAAGGGGTAGTTTTCACCTTTCAGAGTGGGCCTTTGCCGATAAAAAAAAAATACGTGTCAAATATTTTTCAAAGTACGACAAATATGTCAAGTTTCATTAAAATCGTGAGTGACACTTACATAGGTTTACTTGTCAGTTTAGTCTGCTCTACCTGTATGCGAGAGTTTTATCGTTACTTACAAACACCCTGTATATTTTAAAAAGAAGTATATTAAATTTGCTCGTTCTAATATCAGAAATAATTAGAATATGTTTTGCCGTTAATTAAAACACAATAAAATCATTGTTCTAATAAAGTAGGTCAGTATCATTATCGTTATGAGTTGGTTTACAGATATTAGCCGTTTATAAGCTGTTGCAAATGTCTGATTTCATAACATTTCACCTCGAAGGATCCTTCGCGAAACAGCTTAGGATTGGCAATGACTTGTAATCCCAAATCTTAACCCTTGGGGCTTCATAGAGTCAACGCGATAGAGTATTTGCTTCTCATGCGGCTTCGGTTCCGCTCTAGTGATTGCGAGCTCATGTGCGTTATATGTAAAATTTAAATCTACACTCGCGCTGTATCGATTTTCATGCTCTTCACTTCTCCGCCTACTGCTGCACGTTTTTTTAAATCTCTCATGGCAACGTACTTCTTTATCGCTCTTCGAATATAACTTATGCGATCTTCGATCTTTGAAGATTTACTTTCTGATCCTTCCATCTCAGTAGACGTTTTTCAAACGTTTCTTTAAAAATTCTACGCATATTTACTAACCAAACTGGAAACTGAAAATCAAACTGGAAAATGAAGACAGCTACCTTTCTTCTTAGGTCGTTTCGAAATAATTCGAGTATAAAATATACAATGCTTTCGCGTACAGAATATGATTAAGACCATAAAAGATCCAGATTTTTAATTCTATATTTTCTTTAAATATATATTCCTGTTAAATTTTATACAGTACACTCAGAATTCCATTCAAAACAATTTCTTTACAAAATCTAACACATTTCAAAAGGGAAACTAGAGAAACAAGAAATGCATATTTTATACCAGTCGTTTACACAAAGTTTGCATCGTTTACATCATTTTTACTGCATTTTCTTCTCTTGCTTCTAGCAGGAAAATGGTACTTCATTCTTTCGTAAAATAATTTTTCATTAAATGGAAAATACATCTTCACTATGTAGATAAGAGAAAGAGATGGATTATCGTTAAGAAGGAGATTTGGAACTATCGAACACGGTGTTGGCCAAAAATGCAAGAGCAAAAGGCGTAAGTGATTTTAAATCCCCGAGCCTCCTTTCTATTGAAAGTCAATTTTGCGTTATTCGCGTACGTATCCGGTGAGAATGTGGTGCCTTTGTTCGTGCATTTGAAAGACGGAGAGGAACGTTTTGAATGGGCCACCTTTAATGCCCAAGCCAGGCTCCATCGCGATATAATTCAACGGTAACATACGAGAATACGACCGATTTCAATCTCGCATTTAAGTACCCGTACCAGTTCGCTCACTAGTACCTCTCCTCTTACAGCCTTCGAATCATTAGTATCATTATCCGATACACAGTGAAATCTAATTTCGCCGTCGTAACAACGATGTGTAACGTCATATGTGTTACGATTTGCGTAGTAAACTGATCATCGTTTGTGCCTTCACTTCGTAAGTGAGCATTTTAATATTGAATACGGTAGAAGTTATATGTATATTATCAGAAAATTTAATATTATGTATATAATATTTATATTACTCAAATACTTTTAATACAGAATGTTTAAAAAATCAGCATTTATAACAGATATTACACATCATACTGAATAAAAAAACCTTAATGAATGTAGGTCGAAAGCTCAACTGTTTCTGAGATATAAACATTTTTATATGTTAGCATCATGAATGAATTACTGGCTTTTACGTGTCGCATGCGATGTTTAACTCAGTGCTTATAAATAACGTTCTGAATGTCCTCATTCAATTTCCATGTATACTTCATAATAGAAGATTTCACCGGCAATCAGTCAGTTGTCATCAACCGATTACGGATCTACATAATATTTGATACGATTACACAGTTTACAGTTATAACTGATTGCCGGTGAAATCTTCTATTATGAAGTATGAAAAGTGAATGAGGACATTCAAAACGCGGTTTATAAACACGAAGGTAAACATCGCATGTGACACGTAGAGTCATTAGTAAGTCAGTAAGCCATTCATGATGTTAACATACAAAAATATTTATGTCTCAGAAACGATTGAGTTTTCGATCTATGTTTACTGTTTATTTAATCAGTATGATATATATACATACTGATGATATATATACATATCTATAAGTAAATAATATCTATCTACAATATAAATGCAGAAGTTTTTTTAAACACCTCATATTAAAATAATCTCTAAATCTCTAATTCTTTTCAATTTTTGGTAACATTAGGATGAAGAAATAATATGTATCACACTGATTATATTTTCGATTATTAATAAAATACATTAATTTTACATGGTTATATAGATATATTTGGTATTTACGTCTCTTTTACCTTAGCACGAATACTCATGTAATGATATTTAATAATCTTTTTGCGCGAAACACGAGTAGGAATTATTGTCAAAATTTACCACCTTGATGAACGTCAGTCTCATCAAGATACACTCCGTGACTACTAATTCCATGATATTCCATTCAACCAGCCAACTCGCTACCGATCCATTGCTCCATTAATTACAGTGATGATTAACAATGTGATTGTACCTGGAGATCAATTACCAGCAATAACTCTATCAATAGCGCGCCTCCGTCAGGCAGTAACATGCCCCATTACGATTCGATAATTTCTCTTCATCCTTCAGTTAAGCAATCCTATTGCGCACGTGAAATAAAAGCTGTTTAACAATTCACTCATCGTACAAAATAATTTCCATATAAAAACATCCGTTGCTTTGTGTGAAATTATTGATTTAATAATTACACAATCTTGTGATTGTTCACTGGGGAATTATCGATAATAACTGATGATGTAATGAGCCTTGATTAGAATGAAATACTAATAAGTTATACATACTGTTTATAATTATATTTGATATTAATATATTATTCCAATATATCTGCACTTTTTCTCTCTTCTCTATCGTGCTAAATTAACTTTTGTATTGCCATAGTGGTATTTGTTTGCCATTTAGTTTAACGTCATAATATTTGCCGTAAAAATTTATTATGTATATTTCCAAAAGATATTTAAAAAATTATCAAACTTTTTAATGATGGAGAGGAATGAACAGATTGTATATATTATTTTTTTCTTCCTAATAATTTCATTAGAACTTCATTTTTAAACGTGTTTTAAGATAATAGGAAATATTAATTCAATATTTACTTAAAATTTACATATTTAGTTTTATCAAATTGTTCACATCTATATCATAATTATGTTATATAAATTCCACATTTTGATGTAATAGTTATCTTTTCTTTATTCACTGTATAAGCTTGATTTATATTTTATAGTTATTAAAAAGAAACTTAACAACAGTCAGTCTAATGGTAACTCTGGATTAAAATTCTAACGAACGAATAAATTGTGTTATCACGCACGGTATATTCTTGTGTTTCAATCAAATAAAGATTGAAAAATGCATCAATATGTTTTTTTTTATGAATATAACAATTAAAAACATCAAGTAAAAAAATTCATTATTTTTTTATAAATTCTAAATTTATTGTCATAAATAATCCAGATATAATCCGCTTAAAAAGACAACTTTGTCTAAATTTTCATAAAGTAGAGAATATTTGCTAATTATATATAATCTTTTATCTGCACGCGATATGATTATACGCATTATACGCATTAAATATTCTAACACACTACATTTTTGAATAATTTTATAACAATGCCCAAATAATTGCTACATTTACTACATTAATATTAATTGCATTGAATCGCATAAACGGTATAAATGGGTCATCAGCACTATGTTATCTCTAATATTACGGAAGCGTTACATCAGGGATCGAAGGCTTTAATTACGTGTCCGTTTATCGTGCGTTGAATCGGGCGCAATGTCAATCGACGATATCGATCGGATCCCTCCTGCAGCAACCAGTGGTGATATCAAAAATATGTCGCGTATCCAATTACGCGAATATGGCTTATTAGAGAACGATGAAAATTCGCGGAAATCAAGCTGCTGCGCACCTGACAAATATTTGCAAGAGCTATGGGCGTCGTTATATTTTTTAGTGTACCTACAGCGGTCGCGATAGTATCGATATCACTGATATATTGCCATGCGAAAACATATGTTACGAAAAACATTCGTCATACGGTGGTCGAGGATCAATGATACATAGTCGATCCCGAACGGTATTGAAATTAATACATTTCCCCCCTTTTTATTTAAATATATTGCTCTTCGTACGAGCATGCGAAATTGGATTTGGATTTACATTAATAGGGAAATAATTTTTTCGCGTACGTATCGCGGTTATATCGAAAGCTTCGATAATATTTATCATAGATATATTAAATGCAAAAACGGTAAATATGTAATTAAACATTACGAGATCGAGAGATCTCAAATTTTTCAAAAATATAAAATGCATATTTAACAAACTTTTATTATTTAAAATATAAAAAATACTTTTTCTTTGGTATTGTAATAATAAAATTGATGTTATTGGAAAAGCCAAGCACTTATAGCTATTCTTTAAGCCTGACTTTCTCCTACATTTTTCATGGAAAGTATGTGTTTCTGAATCAACGAAGTGACTTCCGTTTTCTTCTACGTTTTCACAGGCTTTCTTAAAGTTTTCGATTAATATTAGCTCAATAAAATAATGTTTTTTTAAACATTTTTTCTGCGTTCAAAAGTTCTGCGTTTATTGGAAAAATATTAGAAGCATGCTTCTAGTCGTAAAAAAAATAAATATTTCGAGATATATTGATTTTGTAGAATGTGTCGGAAAAAACATACGTTGCGTTTGCTACATTTAACCTCATAAAATATCTGATTTTTATTAGTTGAAGAGTGTCAAAATAACTGCTGACGCGATATTACGTGTTATCATTTTACAAAGCATTTAGCTCTTGTTATAATGAAGCTATAACAATTTATTGGAAAGCATCCATATTTCGCGATTATAAAGTGCTATTACGACAGGAAGATATTTGTAGAGCAATACATATTAATAACTTCCAATAACGTAATAGAAGTAATGAAAGAATTTATACAACAAAAAGTTTCTTTAAATGAAAAAAATCCTTCTTAGAGGTAAATCGAACGAAAAGAAATCTTTGAAAAAATTTATATTTCTCACTCATTCTGTCAATGGATTTTTGAGAATTATTCAATATCGTAAAATATCGTATTACATGTGTCTTATTTTGATAGAATTTTCTTTTAATAATAAATTTATCAATCTTTTGTTTTCTGTTTTTAACTGTTTTAAGATAAAAAATTATTTCAAATGTCTTCTCTCACTGAGAGAAAAAATATAGTATTGGTAACAAAAAAAGAGAATTATTCATAAATGGCCGATTATTATTGGATTACTTTGTTAAAATTACAAAATACAATATTTTTTTGTAATATAAACAAAATTTTTTTATTTAACAATACAAATTTATTTGGTCACTCACGTTTTGTAAATACCATTGTAAAATTTGATTGCCATTACAAAAGAAGTATTCTTTTAGTAATTTCAACAAAATAATCCACTCTATGGTAGAGCACGGAGTGTTTCGCGGAGCTATCAGAGATAGTGTGTCTTCTCGTGTAAGAGAAATTCAACGTCTATCTCTATAAAGCCGAGACGATTAGAGACTAATCTCGTGGACTTCTCAGTTCTCGCCACACCATGATCAATCATGGTAACTATTTTTTCAAAGCGATTAGTAATCTCAATTGTTCTAAATCTATATATATTTTTGCTATAAGCTAAGGAAATTCAAAAACGCCAAACATAATCACTCTGTAGAAAGTGAGAGATACTACTTATATATTATTCATTTTGTTCCGGTAACAAAATGTTCTATTTCTAATTACAAAAGATCTATAAACATCATACAAAACAGTTTTATATCATTAAATGATCAGTTCAGTTAATAAATTTAACAAATTAATATTGTCGTGGTAACCAACGGTTTGATTGATCATATATCAACAAATAGATTTTGTGTCAGTAACAAAACTTTGGTTATTGGTACAAAACATTTCTCTCAGTGCTTTCCATTCAGAATGAAC
This sequence comes from Trachymyrmex cornetzi, assembly GCF_001594075.2. Taxonomy (NCBI): domain Eukaryota; kingdom Metazoa; phylum Arthropoda; class Insecta; order Hymenoptera; family Formicidae; genus Trachymyrmex; species Trachymyrmex cornetzi. The sequence continues at coordinate 1,473,584 of NW_017296957.1, forward strand.
CATTCAAATCGATGTAGAATGATAATGCAGTTGGTCGAGGTCGACCTCTTGTTATACAACTCTTGGGAAGTTAAATCTCGCGTATTTGTAGCAGACCATCGTATTTCCGAAAACTCGAAGCCGAGAGGAAATTCGAGTTGCCTATACTAGAAACTCGAAGAGACACCAGCGGTTGAGCTTTCCATCAAAAGGATGGAAACCCTCTTGTCTTTTCTATAGTTATTTAGGGGCCTTGGAAGAATTGGTAACGCGTCATGAACAGCACCAACCGAGCTAGGCGAGATATACAATCTTCAAAACATTAAGTACAAGCAATACAGAAAGCATTTTCATCCTCGGTTAAACACGATTTCGAGAAAAGGAAGCATTGTCTTCATATAATCTGTTCTTTAGAGAGACCTCGAGGTTTTAAAACGAATAATATGTTTAAGCTATTTCACATTAAACAAAAACAAATTAATAGTGTATATTCCAAGAGAGATATTTTTAATAAACGGCAAATCAATTTTAAACAATACTATGTCAAATCTATTATTTTCAGGGTTGCCATAGAAAATGAATTTTAAAATTCCCTGACTTTTCCAGGTTTTCCAGATGAAAATAGAAAATTTTCCATGAGTAATATAAAATATGTAAATTTTAACATTTAGACTCACGGATTGTAGGAAAGCTAGTCTATATTATTAAAAACAACGCAAAAAAAGCTTAGTAGCATAGTACAATTTTGGGTGCAAATTCAAGCCATGACAAAAAATTAATTAGTTTTGGAAAAAAGAATGCAGTTATGACGGAAAAGAGAGGGATCAAATAAAAATATTAAATATAAAATATAAATTTTAATTATTTTATTAAAAACTTTAAAAAATGCACAAGTTTTGAACGTATTTGACTATAAAATCAGATATAATATTTAAAAAATTATAGCAATTATTTGAAATAGGAGCAGTTTCAGGGAATTATAAGCAAATTTCGCGCGCGCGCGCGAAATTCCAAACTTTTTTATATTTTCCCCTAACTTTTCCCGGTTTCCATGACCAATTTCAATTTCCTCGACTTTTCCTCGGTTTTCCAGGTCTGTGGCAACCCTGATCTTATTAATATATAATTTTTTAAGCAAGCCTAAAAAGAGATTTTAATATAATTACAAGTCCTTTATGTTTGTTTAATAAATTTCACTTAATAATCATAAGTATAATATTAAGTTTAATTAAGGTTTATCATTTTTTTATTTCTGACTATATATTCTGTAAACTTTAGAATTAACGTGAGGTAAAAACGAAGTTGTAATAATCACTTTTATCGTTTAAGGACTTTTATCCTTCAGGACGTTTTCCCAATAATTTTTCGAGCAATTAGCTAGATAACGATTGCGTCAAAGCACGAATAGCCAGAGCTCTTACGTGACTCACATTGAATCACCAACGATAACGAAGTAATCGCTACAAGAGGGAAAATCTTGACATTTCTTACACGTCGTTCAAAGAGAATTTCTTTTGCTGCATTCGTCGTACACTGATAATCCGTTCTGTTAACATCAACAGAAACGCAAATGCGATTTCCAACTGTGTTTCTAGAAAAACATCGTGGCAAGGTGCTAGCGCGAGAAAGAAGTTAATTTCATTAATAAAATCAATTCACTATACGTTAGCATTCATTTTCGCAATAATCAAAATACTGGATAACAATTAGCTTATTGGATAACATCCGTAATTTGATTTTTCTACAAGCGCGTATGCATCGAATGAAATTATTATTAATTATTATAGATGTTTAAACATTTAATTATAATAGCGTACGATATTTCATTGTTTTCCAATTATATCACTTTATTAATGTATCTATAAATTAAAAGTATATCATACTAAAATGAGATAGAAAGATTTTTGTTTAACAAATTCCTAGAATAATTTAATAATAAGTGTTTAAAATATATGAAATTAAATATTAAATATTTTAATAATAATAAATATTAAATATTTATTATATATATATTTAAATAATTAAATTATATTAAACAGTATTAACATTAATTATTCTGCGAATTAAGTTTTTAAGTATCTATACAAGCAAAATGTAACAAAATTTTGGTTCAGTTAATCTGGAAAAAAACTATTCAACCGGCTATTTTATTAAAAATTTAATTTATATTGTTTAACATCAAGAAACTTTTTTATATGTATACATATATCTATAAAAGTATTTTCTATGAAGTTTCATTTATAAAAAATTAACTTCAAATTTGTCTAGAAATCTGTAACAAAAATTTAAAGCTCTAAACTGCAGAATGTTCTATATGTTCATAAATAATTGGAAGTTGCATTGTTACATTTTTTTATTTAATCTGTATTCCTAACGTCGCAATTAATAAAAGAAATAATTATTTTAATATGATAAATGTACTAATATTGTATTAATAAGTGATTAGACGGAGAAAGGTAATTTTCGTCACTCGCAAGTGGGAATGAACGAAATTGACGGTTTAATGGCGGAGCAACGTTCTACGTACAGCGTATTTTCCAAATCGAGTCATAACTCACGTAAGATTCGATCTGACGGTTAATTTCCGCGACGAGAAAGGTGATATGCGGTAGATCATGAGCATCTAGTCAGTTTTTCTAAAAGTTTAATTGGAGCCACAGGCAATCCAATCTGACCACATGTGTTCGTACACGATTCTGATTTTTTCGCATTGCCGCAGGAACGATCTCTCCGTTTCTTGTCTCTACGAAATTACGCTGAAATTTATCTCGCAAAAAGTTATACTGTCGTACATCACTTCAGTGAGTAATTGCATTAATTACAAAGTGATGCGTCCCGTTTTTACCTTCGAACCTCAGTGTCGAGATGTTTAGCTCTTACAGAATACTTTTCCAGCTTTGAATCTCGCAAAATTCTTCTGTGTCAATAAAAAAGACGTTTCAAAAGAATAATAAGGTTTAAATTAACAGAGAATTTTTATAGAGATAATGTTTTTGTTATTTTCTATAATTCTTGCAAATATAAATTGAATGTAGACGAATAAAATATTTTTTATATAAAACAGCTAAACTGTTATATAACATGTATGATATCCTAATTTCCACATTTTATCAACCATTTATCGAATAAAGTAAGTTTTAAAAAAATAAAAATTTTTCTTTGTCTTTCTCTAATTTAAGTTCTTGCAGATACAGATTAAACGTGAAAGAACAACATAGTTTTTATATACAAATAGTTGAACTATTATAAATATCTTAATTTTTATCGATTGTTTCAAGAATAAGTAAAACTTTAAAAAAATAAGAATTTTCCTTTGTATTTTTTTCTGATATTTGTAATCCTTAAAAAAAGTCTCTTAAATAATGAAAAAACCACAACAGTACAAGGAAAAAGTGCGCGTCCGCGGGAAAATTCATTTCTTTTTCTTAACTTACGGTACAGTAATCTTTTTCATTCTGTTAATTCATACTGTAATGTTGCTTGCGACAGAAGAAAAATCATGGATTATTTGATTACTCACGAGAGTATTTGGGTTAATTGAAGAGCTGCAAAAGCATTGCTTGACAATATAATGTGATATCTTATGCTAAGAAATACTTTTCTGCAATTAGCAATAATAGTTTTTCAGTTATCTTTCTTTGACAAACTCAAAACGACAATGAATAGTATAAAGTAAATGACGCAAACGAACTATATATTATTACAGGAATTCGAAAACGATATTTATTTTTACTGTGAATTAAATTAAATGCAATTCTATTCAATTCCTATCGTTTCTTAGACAGCGGTAGTTTGGGAGGCGATCAAAATATATACTTCCTATTCTTTTTTTCTTTTCTTTTCTTTCGGCGGAATACATCGGAAACTCATTTCTGCCGATAACGGTCGACCCTCGAAATCGCGCGCAGTCGTTTTCCAACAAAGATTTGCGATAACACCGCCGCTCGATTAGAAAGCTTTTCGGCAAATCGTGCAAGATAAAATCGCCGTGGCATCCTTCCCTACTAAAAGGAAAACGAGACTGGATAATAACTTAACGAATCCTCCCAGAGATATTCTTCCAAACCCTGTAGAGATGACAGAAGGGTGGTAGAGATGACAAAAGCATCCGTGGTAATCGATTCGTCATTTGCGAGGGATTCTAAAGGATATAGTTTGTAAAAGAGCTCACGGATAGGACTATCTCTTCGTAAAGTGATTGCAAAAGAGATTCCTTTCTCTTTTCAGTGACGAAGCCGGCCAAGGTCACACCGGTGGACGACATTCAGCCCAAAGAGGATTCCTCAACAATTGAGTCTTTAAAACCGTAAGTTCCTAATGAAATGTAAATTCATATACAAAATATGCATTATACATTTTGTATAAATCTGCATTGAATAAAACTTCTAACATATTGCTTATAACAAAATTAATCTTTGCAGGAAGTTACTATAGTGGCGCTAAAATAGTGTCATATTTTGAGACAATAGCTGCTTTCCATTTTCGCCGATTCTCAGATAATTCTCACTTGTGACGTCATAACTCAGTTGAATGCGCGTTCCTTTTGCATTCTGACAAGAGAGATTCAACTGAGTTTTTACCCATAATCTGCACAAGATCGAGACCGTGTGCTTTAGTGAGTCTCGTAAATTCACTTCAAAGCGAGGTTATGAACCTGTATTGACATGTGATAACTTTTTACCAAAGTAAGCAAGTAGTGACGTCATTAATCTGAGTATAAAATACTCAGCTCACTTCAGACTCAGTTTCACTTGTGTGTAAATGGAAAGCGACTAATGAATACAATAAAATAAATTATAACAAATCTTACTCAAGGAAAAGAAGTAAAATTAAAAAATAAATTCCCGCCCTCTACAGATTAAAACAAATAATAATTAACTTATATTTTTTTAAAAAACTCGTGAAAATGTTATGCATGTACAAATCGACAATATTTATCATGTAAAAACATTTTTTTTAATTATGCTTTTGAACTTTGTTGATTTATATTGATCTTAACAGCGTTAGACACACTATTTGTAATATTTATAATATTTATAGCTCTATTCTTCTTAATAGAAATTTTAAATCTAAAACAAAAAAAATATATATTTTCATATATTATTATATATATCTTACAATATTATCATTTCTAAAAGTATATATAACATTATCGCGCAACTTATAATTATTATTACAATAACATGTCAATTATCATATTACTATATGCTCCCCGAAACATTAATTTACGTATTATTTGATTCATTGCAACTGTATAAATTATACAAGTTTCTTCGCTTTTGTTTAATTTCGATCAATTTTTTTAGTAGATACTTCATATCGGAAATGATATTATCATATCATATGTATCACGTGATTTAAATATTACATTACCAAAATTAATTACCAATAGTTTAAATAAAGTATTACTATATCATACATAAAATCATATACATACATAAAATCGTTGCGCTCAGTAATTTATTTAAAATCTCCGCGAATGTTTCATTAAATTGGAGTATCTCGAACTTTAATTTAATTACTTTTGCATCAAAGTGTACACTTATCATTGACACCAAACTTCAATACAAACTTAAATAATATCAACTTAATTGTGAATACAATTTTGCGAATAACGATAATGAAAAAAAAACGAACAGTTTTTAGTTAACATAAATTCCAATATTTTTGTGATGTTTTATATAAAAGTTTTTATTTCCCAAAGGTTATACTGCCAAACTACACTCTATTTCTATTCAAATTATTATTTTTAGAAATAATTAATCCTTGGCAAAAGTGATTTGCAACTGTACTATAATAATCTTATGCTGAAAACTTTGTCCAATAATTAAAAAAAAATTTTTTTTTTAATATATTGTAACTATCAAAATCTAGTTACATCCAATTACCAGAGACTTTATACCGTAAATTAAAACTCTAACTTTTTAATTTTATAAAATTATATATTGCTTATAAGGATATTTTTATACTTCAAGACTATTAAAATTTATATCTCTTTCAAATTTGTTTTTATAGTTTACATATTTAATATTTTCTCTTCTTTTTCACATTTATAATATTATATTAATATCTCATTAATTACAATAACTATTCCTTCATTGTAATAATGACGGCATTCTCTAATTTTCAACAGTCCCAATGTTCACGTAAAAAGTTTCAGCCGTTATTTCGCAGGTTACAATTTATTCGAAAACATTTCGTCTAGATAACAGCCCATAGCTATTAATCCTCACGCTACACTATCTTGTACGAGTGAAGATTTACTCGTCGGTGAGACGCACTGCGGCGGACATTATCCGTACGGAAGACGATCCATGAAGTTCACTGTCAATTTGAACAAGCGCGACCCACCCTTATTTCCATCGTTTGCTCGACTCAGTTTGCTTGTGCATCCAGCTGAGCGATATTTAATACGACATGTCCATTAAGGACCGTAGATTCATTTCTCGTTGATCAGCTAAGTAACCTAGCTTGTTTAAATAACGAACATACTGTTTTACGAACGAACATGACTATATCAAATTCAATAACTAGTGATTTTCTAATAATGGTTTTCTCTTTACAATTTTAATTTATTTTTACAGTCTTAGAAAATACGTGAGATTTTTTAATAGAAAAATAGAAATACACACTGAGAAAAATGTCTGATTGGATAATTGGAATTCTGGTTAAAAATGTACAAATCAGAATTTTCTGGTTAAATATATTAAATTCTAGTTGAAATAACCGGAATTCTAATTAATATAATCTTCTGGTTCGTTCACACATTTTTAACTAAACATTTTTCTTAGTGCACGTGTGTGCAATAAAAAAAAGATTATTAATAATTTTGTTACACCGTAATATTTTTAAAATGTGTTGCAATTATTGTGTGTAAAAAGTTTCAATTATTCTTATTTTTGTGTAATAAAAAAAACCATTAATTCAATGATAAATTCTTTCTTTGTACCTATATTATGCAAACGCAAGTTATTCAAATGTATGTAAAGAAAATATTCTTTCCTAATCGAATAAAATATTCCAATATTTTTATATGTATCCAATATTTTATATGTAGTTATCATTATCATAAAAATAATTATTATCACGATCCTTTACTCTCCATTGTTAAAAAAGTATGCTTTATATATAACATTACAGAAGATGTAAATGTAATTAATTATTTCTTGATACCATTTGTCTTAATGCTCGACAATTCAACAACGGATGTTTGACAATAATTTTGATAATAGAGAATACATTCGGAAAGATTATCGTAGCGAATGAGGACGTTTAATAAAATTTATCGGGTTCGATGTTTCAGAAAATCAGAAGCGGGCGGCAAGATAAGCAGCGGGGATGACTGCAGGGTATGCCGGAAGTCGTTCGGCCCCGAGGAAGTCTCGCGAACTTGTTGCGAGTGTCAACATAAAGTCTGCGAGGACTGCGCCTCGTATTCGACGACAACGAATTCCGACGATCCGGTGAGTGTACATGCTTCCATTTTTAATTAATCGGCTTATTCATTATTTTTCGCTGGTAAATATTGCCGTAAAACGAAATTGGGTACCCTCCAGGTGTAAATTAATTGTCGAAAAAGACGAAAAGGACGAAAGAAAAACATGAAACCGTTTGAAGACAGAAAAAAAAAACAAAAGACCTGTAAAAATCTAATTTTGAGGATAACATCGTAATTAAGCGTGACATTTTACCGTTGCTTTCCTTAAATATTTATTTTTTCAATTTATTCGTTATAAATAATTGTAACTGGCTATTCCTTTAACATTTCACTTTAATGATAACGTCGCTTGCGATTTTTATTTAATTTTCCTTTTCATTGTCAAAAGACCAGTTTATTTTATTAGTTATTAATAAGCAATAAAGTTTAGTTAATTTGTTACATTTTGTGTAACGAAATAAATATATCTATAAGCGTTTTGTGTAATTTACATTTTATGTAAACGCAAAGCCACATTAATCGTTTTACATTGCGTGTGTTATCTATAATCGAGGCAGAAAATAAAATATCGTATGGAAATAAGAAAATTAAATTAAAATAAAAATATAATAGGAAATATGAAACAAAAAAAAGAAATGATAAAAAATATAAATAAAAAATGGAAAAATAGCAATGCTTTAAAAATAAAAAAATGTATGTTTGTTTCATAAAAGAATTTGCAGAAATATTCTAAGAACAAGGATTATTTATATTCAAAGCGTGAACGCAAAAGAGACAGTTAATTGCCGATAGATAGTAACAAGAAAAGCCGAAAATTCATGATAGCAAGAACGAACTGAAGTCCTATAATGCCAAGATTAACTTAAACTCAATCACATGCAGCTTAGTTGCTTACTTTCATTTTCGCTATCTCTCTCGACTTTATCGTTAAGAGAGAATCTTTGCCTGTCGTTCCCATATAGGCAATAAAACGCTCGTAGAAAATTACTGTAAAAAGAAAATATTAGGGCTTTCATCCAAACTATTCAAAGTTTTTCTTTTTAAAATGCCTAAGACAATTAAATATACTTTTCGCCCGGATCGTCATTTCATGTCAATAATTAAATCCACGAGAAAGAAAGCAAAAAGCGATCGGTATCTTTGTGACTCTAAACTTTTTAAATTTTCATACTATAGTATCATAAACGTGAGGATCTGACGGAAATTTATTCGCGACTCGCGCGAATTCACTCCGCGTTTAATCGTACCAAAGATTAATTGGTTTAATGGCGATTTTGTTTGCCCTTCACTCGTTGATACGCATGCATGATGTTGATCGGGCGTTAATTCTAATTACACACGTAATTGATAAATTCGATAAATGCGCGCAGCCGATCGCACGAGATTTAATCTCGCGCCGGATTACAATGGATGGCATGCCCTTGCACGACATTCCTGCGGGCAACCCAAATTCGGTAGAATGTGCGTAATCATTCCGAATCTATTCATTCCTGCACATTTCTATTCGTTTCTAGCACACGAGATATTTCCGTGGTAACCTAAATTCATTAAAATATACATTCTCTTCCACATTTGACAAAACGGAATGTCGTATAGAAAAATCAGGTGTACGTGTGAATACGATGGAAATGCGCGCATTTAGTAAATTTCGAGATTTGCATTCGCGCTTTATTCCTTATTTTTGACGCCCCGTGGTGATAGTATATATAAAAAGAGAAAATTCTTCGCTTTCATGTTCAAATTCCATCATTAACTTCGCATATTATAAATAAAATAAAAAGCAAATCAAGCTTAATACGATTATACAAAATATTATACATTAAATTTACACAGTAACCAGTAACATTTACAAAAGTTAAGTTAATAATATTTGTATGTTCGCTGCATTCGTATTGATGCTTGTTGAAGTAAAAATAATGCGTAACATTCTATAAAATGGAAAATTGCATATACGCTTTTCAGATTTGTAATAAAACGTTTTAGGAATTGCGGATTAATTGATTTTTTAAATTGAGATAAATGAAATATTTGTACTTTTTTTCGTCCATTATATGCTTCCGTATTATACTCACTTTAATTTGTGTATAATCAAATTCCATCATTAGTTTAATTTTATTGTAAATTTGAATATAGTGCTATTAAATAATCCAATTAAACACGAAATAATAGTTTAGTCTTTAAAACTAAACATAATTGGGGAGCATTGTGTCAATATTAAATGCAAACGCCAGTAAATAGCGTGAACAAGCGTTGATTTTTTTTTGTCTGGAAATGTTACAGTCTTCCTGGCGATGTAGCGTTTGCCGTCGAAAGATCGCCTCGAGGGACCAGCCGATAGTGACACAAGACTCCACAGATTCGATGTTAGATGTGCCGTGCTTGGAGGCTCTTCACAGGAGGCACAGTGACGCCCGACTCGGTCCCACCGGAAGTCAAATAGGGACACTAGGAAGTGGATTGGCTCCACCGAGAAGTTCGGAAATTCGAAGGCATTCCGACGTTTCGCCAGCTAGTCTCAAGGAATTAGAGAAGGTAAGCAAAAACTCAATTTACGATAATATATGCTTCCCTGAGTTGAACGATTAACCGAGAATAATGTAGATAGCATAACTGCTTCGTAATGACCCAATCTTTCTGATCGCTTTAGCTCAATGCGAATAGATGCATATAACTATCCCTCCCACAGCACAGTTTTAATCTCTGAAATATTAGATAACAAATAGGAAAGATAATACTTTGTCAAATAAAATTATATGGACGGAGTGATTACATTCTAGCCTTTTACGTTTTAATCAAAGTGTAACTTTTCTTCGAATCAGAAACTATCTTTTTTAATATTAGATATGCATATATCTAATTGTGTAAATATATAGAAATATATATTTTGCGTATATAGATATATATATATAAAATTATTTTCTTGCTATTAAAAGACGAAGATAAAATTTTCAGAATTATGGAAAATAAGGGCCACGCTTTACGTGCGCACCGTATTAATTGACTGGCTTTCGATGTTACTCACAATTTTCTACCGCACGAGATTCCCTTTTCCTAGCGAGGTGCATAATTCAACATCCTAAGAGATATATACTATTATACGCGAGAATATTCGTGCAGCCATGTTTGAAATTAGGGTTGCTGAATTATACCGCTGCCAAAGGAGTCAACGTATATGCTTTGAGTGTCCGCTTGAACGCTTTAAGCTACACTTTGCTGTTATCTTAAATGCATACACCATACTATTCACCGAGATTCTTGCATATCACCTGCATTATGCAACAAAGTGCAGATCGCGCGTTGAAAGGGATTTCGAATTATTCCATTCCGATTGCAATCTGCGAGTGCAAGAACACAAAAGTCGCTTTTTCAATCATAAGTACTGCTTTTAAATTGTATTCTTTTCGTATGCTTTCAAAACATTGCAGATTATATAATGTGATTTGTATTATTATAATATCAATCTCAGCGCAATTATTATTCTATATAAAAATTGCGTGGAAAACCTGTCATCCTTGAATTGTATTTTGTTATAACTTTCTTTAATAAAATCATTATTTAAAATATTAAAATATTTAGTAAATCATTAATATAAAAGAAAAACAATTTTTTTACACAATACATGGTCTTTAATAAATTTTGTAAAAAACTTTTGTATTTTTCGTTTTGTAAAAGTAGAAATAATATTACCCACAGCAATATCTATTGCAATAACTACAGATACCTGAATCAACCGTTTCACTCATTATGCCCTTTATGTTTGACTAATTTACGATAATTTACGAGAGGTCATAAATTGTTCGGACGATCATATCGACGATCGTCCTCGTCACGTGCGGCTTTAACGAGGTGCGCTACCGTTGGTGTCGGACTCGACGCGGAGCTCGACTACTCTCCACGAGATCTCATTGCGCGTATATCGTGTGCACTTGTCACACAAACGGAGCACAGACACGCACGCGCGTATATCGGAAACGAGTACACACCAATGAGTATGTTGCACGTGTATGCAACTTCTCATTACTCGACATTCAGACAATTATTGAGCGCGTAATTACCGTACGGCCTCGTAGCAATCGTAGACTTCGAGGACCCGAACGAAAATGCATCATAAAGACCGTACAGGCATTTTACGATCCTGGGATATGATCTGAAGAGCCATTGTTAAGCTGCTTCTAAGTCGCAAGACAGAAAGTCTAGTCATAGATAATTTTAACTATAAAAAAAAAACAATTCTTATAACATGCTTATGTCCATTTCTACCAAAATAGATTAACTTTAATCTTGGTTTAACTTATTCTTTATCTTTTCCTTGTTCTAAGAATTAGATAAAGATAAAGAGTAAATTAAACCGAGATTAAAGTTAATCTACATTGATAGAATACTAATACTTGTTATCAATAGTGTAGGTGAAATTTCTTCGACGTTTCTTTATCACTATATTGCCCCACATTCCATGCTCTGCGATTTACGTCGCGTTTACAAGATGTGACATTTACACGAATCAATACCCTTGAATTTATCGAAGCTTCGCTTATTGATTGCCACACGGCTCTCTAAGGCTAAAACTTACATTGTGCTAGCCGACAACTTCGTAGCACCGGTAGACGTCTCACCTCGAGAATTTATCGACAGTCGTTTTTGTCGCTTGGCAGAATAATCGGATCCGTGCGCGCGCGGGCGGAAACGGCTGCGGAAACGAAAGAAAGTGGAGTGAAATTGAAATGAAGGAGAGCGTGTTTTTGCGCATAGACAGAAATAAGGGAACAAAAATAGCAGGTTCGAAAATCTTTACGGTTGCGTATTGCACGTGATTGCTTTACCATGCGAAAATATAAAAAAATCATAGGTTCATAAAAAAATCGTTACTTTAATTACAAAAACTTCCTTTTTTGCGTTGAATTTATATTCCGTGTTTATTTTTTTCCCTCTCGTTTCAACTTTCAATTTTTTGCTTAACAAATTCATTCAGTGAGATATATTTTGTATACAATATGTAGTTTTGTTTTCATAATTGGTTATTGCATTTACAAAAGAATTGTTTAGATAGTAAAACAGAATTAAAATATTTTCATTATACGGAGAAAATTTTATATTAAGTTTTAATACAATTTTAAATTACACTTTACTATGTCTTGTATTTTCGATGGATTCTCACTTAACATGATTCCGACTTAACTTTTACTATGGTAATACTAATTTTTATCACATAAATAAAGTAATTATTTTGTTAAGCCATATTCTAACATGAAAACAGTTAATTTTTACTATGGTACGCAAACAAAATTTGCTATATTTGATTTTGTAATAAAAAATTTTTACTATGAAAAAACGGTAAAAATAACGTTATATTATTGTTTTTAAAAAAATAACTATAGCATTTAAACTTATAATTTACATGAAGACCGCAGCTACCACATTATAGTAATTTTAAATATAAAATTTTCTCCGTGTATTTATAGCTCATTCAATGTGAACATTTTCACTATCATTCAGAAACTTATTTATGATTTTTGCACTTCTCATTTTCCTTTCCGCCTTCTATTCATTAAGATGTACATCAAACATAATAAATTGCTATTAAATCTTTTTCCGTAGAATAATTTCTTTGCACGACCAAAGGCTGTGTCAGCGTCTAACGAGTTCGACACAAAAGAAAGGGCGGATTCTGCAGATCGTAAATCCATCGCTTCATCGGAACTGTCATGACGTAATGAAATACGTCCTACAGCATTTACGCACATACGTAGGCGTAGACAAACCAAGAGGAGATATCTCGTATTTACGACGGCAAACGCTAATTCCGAAGTTTATCACTCGCTCTCGCGCGTCAGTCTCTCACGATACGTTCTGCTTGGTGAAGGACGCCTAGCACGTTTATCTTGCTCGTAGTAATTGTCATTGGCGCTTTTTCCATCTCGAGATTCAATCCACTTTGTTGCCATTCGCACGTCACGGCTGCCGGTTTCTCGTGAGCTAAAACGGCCGTATGATGGATGAAATGGAATGACTGCAATACCGCCGGCGGAATTGCGGAAATGTGATCGCAGCGTTTTAAGGCGAAAAATAATTACTAACATTGATGTCGAGTTAGAGAATTTTCTCATAAATTTGATGAAGATTTTTTCACTGAAAATTTGTTTAGGGGTACAAAAAGGCGTACAGAATTGAAAAAGAGAATTTTTGAGGGACTTTTAGGGAGAAAAATACGAAAAAATATCCAAATTGATTCTACTTGTATATTATTTTATTCCAAATTTGTGTTATTGTTCCAACTTTATTAATTTCTCAAGAATTGTTCGAAATCATTTCAAACCATTTAAATATGACAGCGATCTAAAAATTGCAAAACGATTTTTAAGCGTCTCAGGCGACTATGAATGCAAACACGTCTGCATTCGGATTAAAATTGCATTTGGTACTTCTGTTTATACTACCTGGGTGTCCTATATCACGATACTAGCTTTCTGAGCTACATGCACTTAAACGTTCCGGCTACGCCTATTGGATAATTTACGACCGGCTGAGCATTCTGAGTGATGCGCAACATGCAGAGTATCTGCTATCCCCGTGTCACGCGCACCTTGTGCACTTCGAAAATCATTGACGTATACTGTCAGTGTATTACATCGTGATGCAAATGGCGACCTAGATTTTTTGCGAATAGATCGTGCTGCTATGGAGTATAGCTGTAACGTAGTTTCATCCAAAGGAAATTATCGCGGCATGCGAGAGAGGAACGACATCTTCGCGCCACACCCTCGTCGTCATCGCGTTAAAATAACGTTTTGGCACGCCCGCGTGCTGCATCACCATGAATATTTATGCGCGCGACAGGTGCTCGAAAGCGGAATCGAGCTGGCACATCTACCCGGTGAGTAGCAGCGATGAGCGAGAAAGACGTGCCCGGCATTGCACCCCGTTCGTTGCCCCGACCCTAATGGAGCCTTAACGCTGAAACCTTCTCGAACTTGGTCAACGGCCATACGCGCACCTCACCTCGATTTAATTGTTGCCGACGTGTAATTATGCCGCGCGGCGGGATCGCGTGACGAAACCAGGACGAAGTTAATTTTCGGATGTAGCCATTTCATTATTATCGCGAACTCTCAGTCGTGTTTCCGTGGTCTTCTTTTTTGTTACCCGCAGGCGTGTTGGGGATGATATTAATTTTCATTATCAAAGGGCAGTGCACCAACTTCAGAGCTTTCGAGCGACGAGAGAAATGTCTTTGTTGCAATTTGCCGGTGAAGTGAGTTATTTTAAATTCATGGAATTGATTCACATTAGAGCACAGTGCAATCACTCGTTTCATTTACAGACATAATTTACTACCCTCTCACACAGCTCTTGAGTCTAAAGATAATCAGAAACTCGCGCATTAGATAATTTAACGCGCAATTTGATCGTTCAACAATTCTCAATCTTTTTATTTCCTAATATATACGTTCCTGATATTAAAATAAAGTAGAAATAGATACAAGTTTTGTAGTTCTCATAGATAATATTTGATCACGGCGTATTGATCTGCCATAGAAAGTTAAATAGTTTCTTTTCAAATCTGCACATGAAAAGAACGTTTTTATTGAAGTATTAAAAAATTTAAATTAGATACAGATCAAACAATAATTTTGGTCAATCATCAAAATAATTATGTAGGACACTCAAGTTGGTTGCTAAAGTATCAAAACTTTCTGTACCAATGCACACCATGCTTAAGTTTTCTACATAAATATTTTTATCCAAATATTTTTTATATAAATATTTATCCAAATATTTTCTATATAAATATTTATCCAAATATTTTCTATATAAATATTTATCAAAACATTTTGATGATCTAACAAAATTTTCAGATCTATATCTAGCTAAACTTTTAAATACTTGAGCAAAATCGTTTTTTTTTTCGTGTAAATAATAAATACAACTGCACAGCTTCAATCATTCGTACAATCATAAACTTCAGAGACACAGTTGATCTCTGTGCGTTGATTTAACTGTTAGCTTCTAGGTGTCAATCTGTGCTGCCTAATCTTGTACATGCACACCCCGCCCTTGCCGTGTTGTTGGGGATGCTTGGATTTTCCACCCCGCCCTTACTCACGGCCTACATGTGGTGACGTTTCCCGCATCGAGCCCTAATCTCTGTATCGTAATGTTGTAGTTTCGAAAGGTTGCAGGAGAACGTCAGAGAGAGGACCTCAGATGGGAGCGCGATCTGGACCGGAAAAGCAAGTCGAGGGGTGGCTCGCCCGATCGCCATCAAGCCTCTGATAGAGGGAGAGCGACCAGCCCTCAGAGAGTCGTCATGCCAGCTCAAACGGGCGGTAAGGATCATTTTACTCGTTCATGCGAGATATCTGTTACTCCTTTATACCACAGATGTCAAATTTCGCGTAATGGTTGCATGTTACGATACAATCGAAGAAATAAGAAAGTATATGGCTCGTTTTTTTTATATGGAGAAAAATGGAGTTCATAATATGATATTATTAGATACTATTAATATAAGGATGGCAAGTATAGTGCCGTTACTTTTTATATTAATAACAATTTGATAATAACATTTTTTAATGATTATAACCATAACTAACTAAACGCTATAAAATTGGGAAAGTCATTTTGAAAAGTAATTTGTCACCATTACGCGTTATTTACGTAAAAGTAACTCGTTACAAATAAGGAGTTACTTTTTGCAGTTACGATTGACTTTTTCAACTCTGGTGTTACCGTTACCACCATAAAAAATTCGTAATGTCATTATCGAATCGTTATTATAACAAAGTAAAGACAAAAAGTAACAGCATTACAAGTAAGTACTTGCCATTACTATTAACTTTTGGGGATAAAAACTTTTTAACATAAATACTTAAAAAAAAAAAGGATTATGTTTTCTAAAAATTTTTGGGGTCGCTGAATTCGATTCTCAGAATTCTAAAATTCAAATTTCAAAAAAATAATCTGATTATAGTGAAACTCGGTTTTAGGAGATTCTTGACGCTGCATTCAAATGTAACTGAAAATATTACATTTCAAAAGCGTACCTTCCAATAAAGCTCTAATGTCACAGGGTTCAATCAGAATTTGAAAGTCAGTTTGAAATGATTTCAATACGAACTGTTTGTGTAACTCTAATGAATAAAACGAAACTAGAAATTTGATACATTACTTTGAAATGAAAAATTCCCTAAAACCGAATTTTATGATAATAAGATATTTTAAAATTCTATATATGCCATATATTGAAATCACTATTTTAAATTATATATTTTTTACCTCAAATTCAAATAAATTATCATATAAGGTAATTATTAAATTACCTCTCAGGCCAAGTCATAAAAAAATCGAGCGAGCAGTTTAAAGAATAAAAAGGGATGCTCAAGTAGGCACGCCCCTCCACGAAGGGTAAATGTATTGTAAAATTAGACACTTATAAACAATTAGATTAAAGGACTCTTTTAAATAATAATAATATCAAGAATATAGAAGAGCAAATTAGAGTCAAGTTCGAATATAATATATGTGTAACAAGTTAAAAATTTTTTTACATTCTAATAAATTGATATAAAAATATAAATATAATTTAATTATATTACGAGCAATTTGTTTTCACTCTCCATCTATGGTGTTGCATCTGATTTACATAAGAGGCGGATCACATATAGTTATAAGATTAGTTCAATACATCCTTAACATTTAATATTGACTTTTTTAATGCGTTTCTATTCTGCGAATTTGAAGCATCTGATGATGGCACAATTATGATGCCGAAACATGTAATGTAACACAATGTAATATTAAGTTTTTTAAATTATATTTATATTTTTTAAATTATATTTATATTTTTATATCAATTTATTAGAATGTAAAAAATTTTTAACGTATTACACATATATTATATTCAAACTTGACTCTAATTTGCTCTTCTATATTCTTGATATTATAGACACTTATACTTTTATATATTATTTTTATAGATATGTTTTAAACTTCAAACGTTTTAAATTTTTAATTATAACATATATTCTCGAGAGAGAATATAATTACTTATATTTATAATGAATAAATATTTTCGCGGAAACACAAAATTGTTTTAGATATATAAAAATTGTTTTATATATTTGTTATTATAATTAAATAATTTACAATTGAATAACGAAAACACATTATTTTTATCACAGTCAATTAGCAAATGTTATTCAAGATCAAAATGAGTTTCAAATTTCGTTTTACGTTAACCGCTTCATCTTTCGATTTACTTAGGGTGTTAAACCCTTAACATCATCTTTCAATTTCCTTGATAAAGCGATCGAGCAGGAAGGCGGTGATTTGGACGATGAGGAGGAACGTCGACGTCGCGCTCGTCGCGGAGGCGGTACAGTTCGTCGCAAATCTCGCGTGACCCGGCAAAGGTCGTACGACGATGAAATCAAAACAGCAGCTACGATGGCCGCCGGTGGAGCACAACCCACGCATCCTGACACCGGCCTAGGACTTCCGGTTCAATTACCAAGACGAGCGTCCGCCTACGATGTTTACGCAGTACCTGGAAGTAGCGGTCTTAACGCGATGGCTATCGCCGCCGCCCAACAAAGAGCCTCTATTTCGGCGCAAGGTGCGTTGACATGATTCATTGCAATAAATGAAAAATTTATTCTTTCATTTCCGAAAGTTCGCGATGTTAATTTTATTTTACAACGCAGCTTTTCCGTTTACACACAGAAAGAAAACTTTTGCTGACGTATTTAAATAATAATAATTTAGCTAGATCAAGATCTAAAAATAATTTTGTTTGGAGTAAAATAATTATGTAGAACGCTCAAACTAGTTGCTAGAATGTCAAAACTTTTTGCAGTATTGTTTTCATTATGTTAAGCATTCTACATAATTATTTTAACGATTCAATCCAAAATTATTTTCAGATCTATATCTAACTAAATTCTTAGATATTTCCGCAAAAATATTTTTTCCGTACAATTATACAGGGTGAGTCATTTTAAGTGATACACTAAAATATCTCGAAAAATATAATAAATATGGAAAAATGTTTTAGACAAAAGTTGCTCAGTTATTAGGGGGGAAGAAAATGACGACCTTGGTTGACTTTAATGAGATATCCTTAAGGCCAGGTCAAGATTACATCGATTTTTTTAAATGGCGTACCCTATTTTTATATCAGAATCTAATAGCTGATCTCAAGAGCTTTTCAAAACATTGTAATAAAGTCACTTCTTTATAAATACCTTTTGAATTATAAAGCTTGAAAATTACAGTACCGCCAGCATTAGCATTACGCAAGGTGTCCGACCAACAGCTAAAACCGACTTTTAAATATTGTTCAGAATTATATCCCGGATAATATTCGTTAAAATCAAGGTCATTGGAGATTGTTTCTCTTATTTTTATTTTTGCGTTGAAAATTTATTTTTATTTAAAAATGAAAATAAGAGAAACAATCTCCAATGACTTTGATCTTACACAGTAAAAAATCGTGCGTTCATATGTAGAATTTTTCTTGTGTTACCATATTTTGATTATTACTTCGATGTAAAATCAACATATAACTGATATGTTATTATTTTTGTAATATTTTGATGTGTTAGATTCATGTCACCTTTCTAATTTAACAATTGTGTATGTCAATTAAAAATGGAATATTATTTTGAGTGTTTTTAACACAATTGTTTCAATTAATCTATATATCTCAAAGTCAATTTAATATCTAAGAATTTTTTCATTCACATTATACAAAAATGTTTTATTAACATTTTCTTACGAGTTACTGCAACTACTCTTCTATGTACTCTACTTATTTTGTATGTTAGATTTAAATCATCCCTAAAGTCAAAATAACAAATATAAATGTAAAGTATTGTGTCAATTATTTAACATTACTAGTTCGTTAATAAATAACACAAGACGAATGAATTACTTTAACTTAAAATTTAGAGTGGATCTCCTGGGACATGTAAAAAATGTTAAAATTAACATTTTCTTTTTTACTGTATAACAAATGTTATCCAGGACATGATCCTGAGCAATATTTAAGAGGTTTTAGCCATCGGTCGGATACCTTGCGTAATGCTAATGTCAGCGGTACTATAACTTTCAAGCTTTATAATTCGAAAAGTAACTTAATGAAAAATAACTTTATTACAGTGTTTTGAGAATCTCTTGACACCAGCTATTGAATTCTGGAATAAAAAATGGGATGTGCCATTTAAAAAAATCGATGTGACCTTGACCTGGCCTTGAGGACATCTCATCAAGGTCAACCAAGTCGTCATTTTTTTTTCTTCCTAGTAACTGAGCAACTTTTGTCTAAAACATTTTTTCGTATCTATTATATTTTTTGAGATATTTTAATGTATTACTTAAAATGACTCACCCTGTATAATACCTTAATATTAAGTTCGATATTTAAGAAAAAATTATCATCTAATAATCCTTCGAGAAATATTTTCTTAAATCTCAAGAATATTATTAAATATTTTCTTAATTACATTATAATTGTATATAATATCACGTACATTAAACACGTAAATTCAAATATGACAATCTTGCGTTTCGCGGGTTTTCTCCGTGTTCGAATCCATTCTTGGAATACCAACGTTTCGTGAACCTTGCAGTCCACTTCATCAGGGCGAGGAGCAGAAATGTAAAATACAACAATAACATTTTGTGTATAATTAAAATAGTTTTAATTTAAATATTTTTTAATAAAAAATATCATTTTTAGTAGATATTTGACATAAAATATATAAAAATTAATATTTTTCATCACATATTTTTATTTCATAGCTAAAATATCAGTTTCGCATAAAATAAATCATCCATCAAACATCTCACTAAAATAATGGGCAGTATATGTATTGGTAATCGTGCTATATACGCATAATTCCTCATAATTTCTCTCATTATTGATATCTTTGACCTCCTGGACTATTCCCAGGAGGAACTTTAGCAACCCACTCTTCGATCCTGGCGAAAGCGCCGAAATTTCCAACTTCTACACTTTCCTCCCGATAGCAAGCTGGCAACATATGCTCCGATTTCTCCGCCACATATTGCATGTTTACGAGTTATCGCAATGGCATCCGCGACAAGTTAGAAATGACTGTGCTCTAAGGGATTCCAAGGGCTGCAAAAGCTGCTAGAATAATCGAATAGACCTTGTCGAGCAACAGTAATTCTAGCTCATGTATTGTTCGTTCTGTTCCATGACTTCCTCTGTTTCGTCGTAGAAACAATTTATCCCATTACGTGAATACAAGCAGTGTTTCACCATCAAAGGCAACTTCGAGGAAATGAATAAACCGATTTTTGTTAAACATATATGTTGACCACGTGATATGGTCTTATTCATTCGCTTGACATTTTCTGCCACGAGAAACGTTAATACACAACAGGAACTTTCGACAATATACTTTCAAACCGTGACTTCCATCTCAATTAACTTCACCATCCCAGAGAGATAATTATCGTAATTTAAACGTCTCAAAACGATACTTATGTGCAGATTTGAGATAAAACTTTATGAAAATTTCACGTAATATACATCAACAAATTGTTAGTAACCAGTTGTTCAGGGTACCATTAAAATTTTCCGCACGGAACAACTTTAAATAGCAACTGTGAGACACTAGTTTCAGAATTCCCATTTTCATGCATTCAATTCAGTCGCGTCTGTTTGGACGTGTGTCGCGTATCCTGAGATACATTTCTATAACTGCAGTGTAACTTGAACAGTGCGCGCGTATATTACTAGCCTGCGTGATCGGAAGCATTAAACAAGCATTTCGACTCGACATAGAAATTCTGGTTTTCTCTTTCCTTTCCCTCTCATCCTTCTTCGGTCTATCGAAAAGCCCTGCACGCGGCGAACTTGCAGCGTACTTTCTATGGAAACTATTTCCGATGCGTCATAGAGAAGCGTACGGACGTAACGCGGTTTCAAAGCCATCAGTACTCATGCATGTACGCATTTTGATCGCCTATTCAGATACTTTTAAAATTTACATTTTGCTGAGGGTAACGTGTTCCAGCCTCAATTTGATATTTGACTTGTTATAATGTGAATTTCGCTCGTCGAATACTGCGATATTGCACAAAATAATACAGGTACAGTAAAACAAACTTTGATCAGCCAACTTAAGTTTTGCATAAATCGAGAAATTCCCTTTTCGAGGTAGCTCGGTAATTACTTAAGAAAATTACAGTATTATTATCATACATTATTATTACATTACAATTTGAAAAGAAAACATGGAATGAGCGTGCAAGTGTATACAGATAAAATGGCATTTTATTGACTATAGCGTCTTTAAATAAAAATTTTATCTTCGCAAAAATTTAATTAGCAAGTCTTTTATAACTTTTCAATTTTTAATATTAGAAAGTTTGATAATACAAATGAAAGTTCAACCAAAAAGATTAAAACGAAAATTAAAACGACGAGGAATAAGATTTAATTATCTACATCTAACCGCGAGATTAAATTGTCAAAGTTTTTTTAAATTTTTCTCTATCTCTTTCTCTTTCTTTTTCTAATTAGTTATAATATTTTAATGTTAATATCTCATTTTTTCCTTTTCTGTTTGTAGTAAAACAAAAACATATCCCTAAATAATCCGTATATAATGTAACCTGTACTTGTTTCTTTATCCTACGCAATCAAAAGCTGAAAACTCCACTTCCTGATTACAGAGAAAAACAACATTAGCATTTGACTCACATCATACTTTGGTGTGAAACATTTCGACTTTATGTAATAACTACATATTTCGATATCAGCTTTTTCATATATTATTATTTCTGACAGAGATAAAAAACTAAAAAAAAATGAATATGAAATTAATATATTTCTAAATAGAATTATTAATTTTTGTATATTCGTTCACATAATTGCAATATTTTTTCCTATCACGTTTTAATAATTAATACAAACATTTCTAGGGAAAATATTTTTTAATAGATTTTAAATATAAAATATCGAAATATTTTATTTCTAATTTGATCGATTTCAAATTCCTGGTATACATATACGTGTGTGTGTGTGTGTGTG